>NW_009939042.1:18158-33068 GCF_000696875.1 Nestor notabilis | reverse complement strand
CAGAGTGATTAGGCATTTTTTTTTTTCTTTAGTGATTCTTTTAAATATATTTTATTTATTTATTTATTGGCAATTTATGACCCTTCTGCCCCTAAGCAGAATAATACTTTTAACAGTGCTCAAATTAAGAAGGGAATGATAGAGATGAATGGTGGGAATAGATATTGCAAATGAAACAGTAATTTTTATTAAAGCAGTTGCTAGAATAAACAGAGGAAAGATGGGAAGAGAACCCCTTGCTAAAGGATTCACTAGAACTACTTTTTTGGTAACTCACTCATTTCTTAGACCTGTGCTTTTGATCAAATCTATAAAAGACATTCATTTTGTTGCATCCATCTTCTGTAAAACAGCAGCATAATTTCATTACTTAATTTATTATTTTTTAAAATGTTACATATGAGATCATTGTAACTCAATAATACATTCCTGTTTGCTTTGATGGTCCTAAGATCTTAATGTGTTCTGTTTTTTCTTGTGAGATTCTTTTCCCCTATTATTTTTCAAATGAAAATGTAAGATAAAGAAAGGAGGGCAGTGAAATATGTTCAGAGAAAGTAAGTAAGTCATGCATTCTAAGAAGCAAGTGATATGACATTCAAGTTTATCTTCATTTGTCTGAAATTAGATTTGCATCATAGCTATGTGGCTGGTATGTTCATTGCAGATTGTATATGTGTGCCTACATCTTTACTATCTATGTATCTGTGTAGCTAAAATAGTCCTTTGATAAAATATTTTTACTCTTGAAAAGAGTAAGGAAAAACAAGGGTACCTTGTTACTTAAAAAATACTTGTTTCAAAACCAGAGTACTTGGTCAGGAATTGTATGTGTAACAGAGAAAACTGAATAAAATTAGGCTATATCATGTTCCTTTAGTAGTTATACATAAATTCCAACAACATTAAGGATCCCTAGCTGCTGGTCTGCATTAAATAATTTATAAAACAGTCTATACAAAAGAACATGCAGGTTAAAACCAAACAATTGAGATAGCTGGTTTACATTGGTAAATTTTATTTATTACGTAGTAAGATGAAAATAAGTAAGAATTTCTGAAAGTTTATAGAGGGAAATTATTGTGTGTTATTATGTATGTATTATGACAGTTATTGTAGACAGTTTAAGATGACAGAGAAAGGAAGGGTATTAAAAGGGACAGGTATGAAGTGACCAAACAGGTTTGGGCAACATGAAAGGGTGAATGCTGGCATAATATTAGAAAGTGAAATTTTGTTTAAATGCGCTTCTTGTAGTGAGCCTCAGAAAGTTTTGCATTTGGTTAGAGTGCTTGTTTCAGCATGACGTGGAGTGCAGGAAATGCTTGTTTTTTTCCCTAATATGTGAAATACTACTCCTGCAAAATCCTGGGGTTGAACAATTCGTAGTTATTTCTAAATGATTTGCAAGACTGGCTCATTTTAGCAGCGCTTCCCCCCCCTCCCCCAGCAAGTAGGGAAATGGAGAGACAAGCAGAGAGTTACAATAAATGGCCTGAAAACCGACAAATAATAGAATCATAGAATAGTTAGGGTTGGAAAGGACCTTAAGATCATCTAGTTCCAACCCCCTTGTCTTAGGCAGGGACAGTAGCATTTCTGAAGTGAAGATGGAGAAAACAAATTAATCTTAAGCAATGATATATGTGATCAGACTTACAGGTGTTCAAAGGGAAGCAGAAGCACTACTCTGGGCTTACAAAATATATTTGTTGCCAAATCACATGAAGTCCATAGTTACTGATACATCTTCACTTGGTTATCTATTTAGAAAACTAGAATGCTGTTTGACAGACATATGGTTTCTAGATGCTTTGGCTACATAGGCACTATGGTGGTTTTAATTCCATATTCATATAATCTATTTTAAGCAGCTCATAGAAAAAAAGTGTTTTTGAAAATGGAGTAGTCGTAAACTTACTTAAAAATGTTGTACTATGGATGATCCATTCTGGTTTCAGTGTATATAGTTCCACCATAGTTATGACCTTCTCTGTAAGTGCTCCAATCTTGTATTTCTGTTTCTGTACTTCAAGTGTAGGTCATTGAATTCATGAATCCACCTTTCTTTTTTAGTCCATGACACAAAGACATCACAAATTTTAACTACATGATCTTATTCTAGCCACCAATATGTTGGAAAGCCATTCTGACTTTGCAAAATACCACTAATTTTATAAACATAAACTTCTAATCATAAGGAAAACATAAGAAAGTAATATGTCCAGTAAGTCCAGAGAAAGGACCAGGAGAGGGCTGGAGCACCTCTCCTAGGAAGACAGGCTGAGAGAGCTGGGGTTGTTCAGCCTGGAGAAGAGAAAGCTGCAGGGAGACCTTAGAGTATCTTCCAGTGCCTAAAGGGGCCTACAAGGAAGTGGAGAATGACATTTTATAAGGCGTGTAGTGACAGGACAAGGACAATCTGAAAGAGGGTATTATTAGGTTAGATATTGGGAAAAAATTCTTCATACTAGGAAGACAGGCTGAGAGAGCTGGGGTTGTTCAGCCTGGAGAAGAGAAAGCTGCAGGGAGACCTTAGAGTATCTTCCAGTGCCTAAAGGGGCCTACAAGGAAGTGGAGAATGACATTTTATAAGGCGTGTAGTGACAGGACAAGGACAATCTGAAAGAGGGTATTATTAGGTTAGATATTGGGAAAAAATTCTTCATAGTGAGGGTGGTGAGACACTGGCATAGGTTGCCCGGAGAAGCTGTGGCTGCCCCATCCCAGGAAGCATTCCAAGCCCGGTTGGGCAGGGGCTTGGACAACCCTGTTCTAGTAGAAGGTGCCCCTGCCTATGGCAGGGGGTTGGATCTAGGTGATGTTTAAGGTCCCTTCCAACCCAGACCATTCTATGATTCTATGCATATAGGTAACATAGGAACTGTATATAAGTAATGTGTAACACTAGATACAGTTGTCTGTTGCAGTAATGTCAAATACACCCACCACAGATCCAGTGTACAAGAATAACTCATTTAGATTGTACCCAACTCCCTGATTTCAAGGCTCCAAAGTGGCATTCAGGTACAGTCTGAAAGTGGCCCGACTCTTGGGAACATAAACATCTACGTGGCGTACCTTCACCACCAGGTTCTGCACCCGGGCAGCGACATCTTGCCACAGTGCAGCAGCCCAGATGGGTTTACCTCTGCTTTGCCGGTTGCTCTGCTTCTATTGCTGCAACCACCCCCACAGGGCATTTGCCACCACCCATGAGTCAGTATAGAGATAAAGTGCTGGCCATTTACTAAGAAACTTTGTTAAATCACAAATCTGATTTGTTAAATCACAAATTACATTGATATTTTATATCAATAAACATATT
Source organism: Nestor notabilis (assembly GCF_000696875.1). Lineage (NCBI taxonomy): Eukaryota > Metazoa > Chordata > Aves > Psittaciformes > Psittacidae > Nestor > Nestor notabilis. The sequence goes on along the minus strand of NW_009939042.1, from coordinate 29,740 downwards.
ACTACTTCTCTGAGTGAAGTGCGTCGCTCCACCTGCAACAGCTGTTCAAAACCTCATGCATGCACATCCTAGGTGTAAGAAGGGCTCCTGCCAGTGTGCTGATTAGTGGAAAACACTAAGTCAAGCCATGGGTGTCAGATTGATGAATTTTTCTGACAATGCAGTTCTTCCCCCTTTCTTTCTTAAGGCCCATAGCTCTTCCCTGTCTGGCCCTGCAGGAACCAGAGACATCAACATGCACGTTCTTTATTATGTGACTATTATCCTTTCACATGAATAAATGAGTTATATTTTTCAGTCATATGACAGGAATATTTTGTCTTGTAAGGACTGCATAAATGGTCTGGTTGTGAACTATTAAAATGACTTCTTTTTTTTTTTTCTGATGAGGTTTGCAATGTTTGCATACGTATCCATTTATACAGTGGGGCAATTGTATATTATATAAAAGGCATGTAACTATTTGTGATTAAAAAAGGTGTAGTATGTAAGCCTTTAAGAACTCTTCAAGCTCTAGGCAACCCCAGGCACAGCTGCAGGTTGGGTGGAGAAGAGATTCAGAGCAGCCCTGCCAAGAAGGACTTGGGGGTGCTGGTTGATGAGAAACTGAACATGAGCCGGTTTCAGTGTGCGCTTGCAGCCCAGAAACCAACTGTATGCTGAGCTGCATCAAAAGAAGCGTGACCAGCAGGTCGAAGGAGGTGATCCTGCCGCTCTACTCTGCTCTTGTGAGACCTCATTTGGAGTACTGTGTGCAGTTCTGGTGTTCTCACCATCAGAAGGACATGGAGCTGTTGGAGCAAGTCCAGAGGAGGGGCTTAAGCACCTCCCTTATGAAGACAGGCTGAGAAATTTGGGGCTGTTCAGCCTGGAGAAGAGAAGGCTGCATGCAGACCTCATAGCAGCCTTCCAGTATCTGAAGGGGGCCTAGAAGGATGCCAGAGAGGGACTCTTCATAAGGTACTGTAGTGGTAGGACAAGCTGTAATGGGTTCAAACTTGAAAAGGGGAAGTTCAGGTTAAATATAAGGAAGAAGTTCTTTAGAGGGAGGGTGGTGTGTTGCCAAAGAAAGCGGTGAATGCACCGTCCCTGACAGTGTTCAAGGCCAGGTTGGATGGAGTCTTGGGTGTCATGGTCTAGTGTGAGATGTCCCTGCCCACAACAGCAGGGTTGGAACCATTGTGTCTTCTGACAACCACATCTTGTATAAGAATTGTCATGAAAATTGTATACAAACTGGGCCATTTTCTAGGGAGTGCTTAAGAAACTAGTGGGACCATTTCCTTAAATCTGTTCTTTTTATATCAGTTGTATTTGGGAAGGCATGAATGAAAAGTTGGGGCTTTAAAATTTGGTTTTAATAGGAGTTTTCCAAGCACTGTATATTCAGAAATGGAGTTATATAACTTGATTTTGCTTACAACAAAGTAATGGAAAATTTGCCAGTAGTTTTTATAACTCAGAGTTCATCACTAGCCATAAACCTCAGACATTCTATTACTCCATCTCTCTTTTCTTTTCTTCTCTATCCTTCCCCAGCTGTAACTCTCAATTCATTCTAACACTTGAAAGGTACTTCTAATTTTAGGATTTTAGAAAGAGAAAATACAGCATTGAGGGTGTGTTGAAACAGAAGGTTTTAAGTGGTAGAGATGCATGAGGTCTTCATTTTTGTTGGAGAGGTGTTCGAATAACTTGCAGCTTCATAGAGTGTTACCATTAGTCTTGTTTGTAACTGTGAAATTAAAACAAGTTATCTTGAACTTTTAGCCTGAATCACTCTCAGTCTATAGGCATTACCAGTCTACAGTCTGCAGGAGAGAACCACAGCAACTGAAAGGACACAGGTCTGTCAAAGCTTCGTGGACTGGAATTCAATATACTCCAGGTGAAACCAACACAAGTTACCCAGAAATCTGCATTACATTGTGTTACTCTAAAAGTAATCACATAATGCTTTAAGATTCTGGTTAATACAGTGATGCAGCAGCATATATTACAACCAGATACAGACAAGATAAATTAAGTGCTCTGTTATGTGCTTGACAAACTGTTTCTGGGTTGTCTTGGTTGGTTCTTCTTAAGGCTTTTGTAAGCCGCTTATTACTCCAGTGTAGCTTGGTGGGAGAGATCATTAGAGTGGGATCATACGTGCTGGAATTTCTGAGATGAGAGGGCCTTCAGTTACATGTAAGGAGACTGTCAGCTCCCCAGCTGTGTGAGCAGCCAGCGTGTGTGAAACATGTCCAAAGGTCTGTGGAAGGATGTTTAGATACTTCAATCATACAGCTTTAGTTCACTCATGTGGGAAGTCAGCTTTCCTTCATTTTACATGAAAAAAAGGAAAGGGAGGAAACACAAGAAGCATAAATATTTAGAGCAGGATAGTAAGGTCAGCGCAACATAGCAACTAAATTGTATCTATTTAGTTGGAAGGTTGAAGTCATGGCTTGCATGTGCTTGATTTTTTTTTTTGCCTAGATTTTGCAGTCTTAATACTTCTCAGTGAACAAAACTATTCACTGATTTTTTTCTCTGTTGTGTATAATTTTCAACAGAATATTTGCTGCCTTTGTGATTTATTTGTGTGTGTTTAGATACAACAAATACAACTATTTTTTTCATTATATAAAGTGGGTTTATTATTCGTGGGTCCATTGTCAGTCTTCCCCTTTGATATGTCCTGTCTCTAGCTCTTCTGGGGTTCCTTCAGAGCTTTCCAGTATTCAGGGGTTTTATGTTTTTGCCTTTTTTTTTTTTTTTTTTTTTTAAACAGGGACCCCAAACCTAACCATTTAATACGATTACTAACTTTAAGAATACAAGTATGTGCTCAGTTAGACACAGCACTTTCATCTGAATTCAGCCAACCTTTGTCCCCACCCATAGTAAATAGTTTAACATTGACTTTAGCATTCAGATATGAAAACGATAGATGCCTTAGGAACAGTTTAGATAGATATGGGTAAGGTGTGCCATTTTAAGTTTCAGGAACGTAACTGACATGAGGGTACTGATAAACTTAGGTCTTTGTTTATCTTTATTGCACAATAGCTTTTTTGCAATTTTAGCACTAATTGCAAAAAAAAAAAACCCCGACAAGACCTTGAGTATTAATTACAGGTAGATTGCAGAAGAGCAATATGCTTATATTTGATGAGGTTCTACACTGCCTGGTTCAGTGTATTTATGCTGAAATTATAGTGAAGCTACACCAAACTGGGCCTATAGACTTTTTCTCACTACATTTTTCTTCTAATATTCAAGATGTATTTTCTTCAAAGATTTTTAATGTCTGTCTGTATTTCCTCTCCTTCACTACCCAGTGCTTTTCAGGAACAGAAGCAATTACAATTTAGTGTATGAAAAGCATTTCAAAAGGAAGATCCATCAAAGGAAAGTAGGTTGATAACTATGTTAAGAACACCAGGGAAGGACCAGATTCATAGTCTCTCTACCCTATGTATGTGTACTCTATACTAACAGCTGAAAGGATCTGGATATGTGCAGAGTATTTCAAACTTATGTGAAAAAAATAGACTGTTATGGAAGAATATTTCAAACAGAAGCCAGATTGCAGCATATTTTCCCCATTTAATCAGATGCATGTACTTATGAGATTAAAGGAAGTGTTTAATCAGGTTACAGATGCAATAAAATTTAATTAACAATAACATCCTTTTGGAACTATTAAAGTAAAATGTAAAGTTTAACAAGAGAAGATTATTTAAGAAAGAGGAAGATAAGTTGCACATTTGCATGTGTGACAGTATTTGTTTCTGTTCAATTAAGAAAATACCTGATTTTGTTATACTACTTCCTTGCTTTTTCTTATGTTTTAACTCACACTTTCTAAATCGGCTGACCAAATATTACATAAGGTTTTAGTCAGGGTATTTAGTCAACAACTGGCATATTACAGAAGACTCTAATTTTCATCCAGCCTTTCTTTCTTCTGGATGATGTTACCTTGTAGATCTGGTATTTCTTCCTAAGTTTCAATAGCTGAAGTGCTTTGCATGGGCCATGTTATTGTCTGATCTATGTCTTTAATGGCACGTTCTGTGTTGGACAGAATTTAGGAGAAATTCTATATAACTTAGAAGAAGTTCAACTGAGTTCCTATAGCTTAGTAATTACCTCAAAAGCAAAGCTATTTTTGCAAGACTTCTTTTCCATCCACAAATTTTTAGTATATCTTACAAAAATTGTATCATAAGTTATTATGTATGACTGTAAAGGTTTTAATTATTGTACCCTTCCAGCATGATAAATTCTCTGATTTCCTGAAGCTTCATTGTTTGGTTTTGTTTTTAAGAATTTGAAAATTTTCCAGTAGTTTTTGTAGCATGTTTCTTTTAGCTTATTGTGTAGCATCTTGGGAACCCTCTTATACTCAAGCAGTCTTCCGTGTTGTTTCTTACTGGATCACTTTTGCAAACCTGCTATCTTTCATTTTGAATATGTACATTGCTTTTTTATTTGTGATTTGCTAAAACAGGTTATTTGTTCTTGCCCAAGCCCATTAAATCCTGTATGTTTCTTCTGCAGTTTGACACATTTCCAATATTTAATACAAGCTGAAATGATGTTGCATAGTAGTCTTTTCTGCCATTTTGAATCTCAAGACTCCACTGTACCTTGTCCTTAAATTAAGGATTTCATAGGTGTTGTTTATTTCCATATACATAAGCTCAAAGTTTCAAATGTGTTATAAAAACTTCAGGAGTTTATTTTCCTTTTTTTCTTCTCCTAGTAATTCATATCTCTTAATAGATATATTTCTTATGGGAATAGATATTCTTACAATTTCTCTAGCACGTTCTAGCAACTAGCTGGCTTTTCCTTTCATACAGTCCTGAAGAGCTTAATCTGCTTTGGGATTTGTAGGCATTACTCCACTTCTTTTTTTCCTCTTCTGTGTCTTATGAACTTCTGCGGTTTTTATACTTCTGTTTCATCTTGTACCAAGCATGATTTTTCCAGCAGTGGTCTTAAAGCTAAAGACCTTAAGCTCTAAAACTTGAGCTTAAAACTTGCAAGAGTTCATTTCAACAATAGATAAATTAACATCATAAGTGAGAAATAAGAGTGGGAGAAGGGTCTCAGCAACTCTATGTCAAACTACTAGTCCCATAAGGAGCAACTATTGACTTGATCCAGCAAGTTTTTCTCTGTCAAAGGGCAAAGTAGTGGCAGACTTCTGATTTATATAGAAGTGCAGTAAAATATTTGCTAGCAGAAGGCCTCTTTCTGTGGCCATTTTTAAAGCTGGTCTCTAGCTTGGGGACCTTACTGGTGCTTAGACTATGTCTACAGGAGAGTGTGACCATTCTGTTGTGGTGGGATGCACTGCCAGACCTGTCCTTTCGCTCATGCCCAACTAACATTTGACCTTGACTACAAGATAATATTGGCAATATTGACATCTACCCTCACTGCAAAGTTTTAAGGAATAATCTTGTAAAAACTCTTTTAGTTTATACTTTTTAGATTAGTACATTTAATAAATTTATAGTAGCTGGACTTCCCATTTTCTAAACCCTTGGAATCCAGTGAATATGGATTCCCTTATCTTCTTTCTCCTTCATCAGACATGGCGTGACACTACATGGCTAATACTTCATGTTAGCACAGAACTTCTTTTCCAGTAGTGGTATATTCCTCTGCTTAGTAAACATTTAGGATCTTCTATCCGTTATTTTCAGCAGCTTACTTACACTAAGCCTCTGCATTTAGTTCTTTAAAAAAGAACATGTACAGAATTAATATAGCAAAAAATCAAATTCTGTGCATGCATGGTGTGAAATGCAAGAAAGTAATGACATACACTTTTTCATGTATTGTTTCATAAGGAAACACTTGTGGTGATGTCATAATACTTTAGTTGTAACCTTGTGGATTGTACTTCTCCTAGACAGTGATCAGACCTCTTCTGTGTTTTTTAGTGTACCAAATTTATCAGTAATTATTAAATATTCTTAATTATAACAAATAGAACTAATAAGAATCTCCTGCCAGTGAGATTGATTGTTATAGACTAGTAGTCACAGACTTCTACATACAATAGGTTGTTCAAGTAAGCTTGGAATACTTTAAAGTGTCATAATGTGTGAGAATGAATGATGTACAATTAAATACATTAGCTTCATGGACCAGTCTAACTTTAGTTGGAGTATCTAAGAACTTTCAGAGTGTTCTTTAGTGCATGACTTTTTATTTGAGATTGTTTCTTGATAGCATTGCCTTGAATATATTTTGTATTATTTTTTCTAGCTTTATCTGATTGATATATTTTTCCATATTAAACAAGTTAAAGAAAAAGTACGCATCTCTTATATGCATTTTAATATTATAAGATTTTTCTATTTATATTCAAATAATGAATCAATTTGTTTGACCGTTACCGTAAATACAATTTTGAATTGTGGAAGAAGTATACAATCACAGGTAATGTATATTTTTTTGGGGAATGGGAAGGTTCACTGAATGATGAATCAGAAAATTCAGCAATTGTATTTCCAGTCTTGCTGTGCAGATGTAAAAAACTTTAAAATCTACTGTACTTTCATAAGCACAGTCATAAGCAATAAAAATCTAAGTTATTTTTAAGTATCATCTACCTCTTGGACCTCTTCTTTATTATGCACATTCACATAACAAAGATTGTATTCTCCAAAGGTGTTAATTACAATCATAGCATGTAGCTCATTACATAATCAAAAAGAATAATAATGACTTGTGTAAATGCATGCTGTCATGGGAAATAGATTAGACCACATAATTAAATGTGGAAATCCAGCAAGATCAAAAAATACATTCATTAAAACACCTAAGAAGTGGCTGCACAATGAACTCTATTCTCCACATAAAAAATAATTTACTGCAGAAGAAATATTTGGAACTTACAAACAAGTGTTTCAACGATGTATCTCTAAGTATGTATCACTTGTTTCCAAGGAATGCAACGTATGTGAGAGCCAAGTTAGATATGCCAGTTACAAAACGATTACTTAAGAACAATTATGTTACGACATATTTCTTATTGTGATAGTCACAGTCTGGAGACTCTGTGTGGTTCTCTTGTGGGTGTGTCATGGATGCATTTCACTTGTGAGAGAGGAGCATCAACGTACTTTATCGATGTAATGAAGTTCAATGGTAAATGTAATATTGGTTTAAGAAGATTCAGTGGCAAGGTACACTTGATTAGTTATTTCATAGAGGACAGTGTCAGAAAAACTGTCACTAATACCCTCTGTTGAGTCATGAGGTTCAGAAAGGACTCCCTTGTTTCTAAACTCCTTCTAAGAGAGGAATCTAGGTGCGGCTGGTTCTACTCCTACTCCCAGTCTTGGTCAACAGATAATGCCTCAAGGATTATACGCGCACAGTCAATCCTCTGTATCACTTAGCTAAGATTTTGAAGTTTAGCATGCTATTAATCACCAAGAATCTTTTGCAGCAAGGAATATCTTAACTTCAATGAATAACCTTGAGAAGCACACCAAGCTTTTAACCTTTCATCAGCACTAGCTTGCCAAGAAAAACAATATTAAAAAACATGTTGATTTGGGGCAGGGTGGAATGGGCTATGAGAAAAATTAAATCCCATCATATGATTTTTGTTAGCAATTTAAGAATTAACATGGAGGCTCAAGCATACTAAGTCCAAGATTGGACTGTATCCTTCAGTGTGCAAAAACCATGTCAACAGAAAAAAAAAAAAAAAGATTTTTAGGCATGAACTTGTGGATAGAAGTTATTAGAAATTTTCTAATGAAATATTGGAAAATATTGACTTATTGTGTTGAAGTACTTAATTCTAAATACTTTAGAGTTTTCTACCCCCTTGTCCCCCAGGTAATTGCTGAGAGTAAGGAATGCCTTGTTTCAGCTCACCTAGAGGCTGTGCAGGTGAGAGTTCTACTGTACTGTGAGATACAAATCACAGTATCATGTATTCTGTTCAGACAGGTGGCAATGAATAATAAATGTAGTATATTAAACTTGTCATATACACACTATATTATGTATTATAAGTGATATATTTCGTGACACAACAGCATGTTCTGCCATTACTGCTGTTCTAAATATGTTTATTTTCCTTTAAGCCATCTCTCTTCTTCTAGCAAATTCACAATATACTCAGCATCCCTATCTGCAAATTACTGTCTATATTTTCCTTTTATATTATCAAAACTTTTTTTCTCATCTGTTTTATGGGGTTTAGCTCCAATCTGGAAGTCTTTTTAAACATGTCAGTGTGATCTTGAGTGACCTTAATGTACACACTGTTGTCTCTTCATACTGGCGGTCTGATACCCATTATTTCACCTAGGAAGGTCAGTAGTTTATCAACTATTCTTCCAGAACCTTGATAATCCTATATTGTATTGCATGGAAAATCTTCTGTAAGGGAAAATTTAAGTAATTCACAGGTAATAATCTTGTATGTTCACCAGATCTTGCTGGAACAATCATCTAACCTTTTCTATGACCTATCCCATAATCTCTTAATATGGTTTGTAAGATGACAGCCATCTAAAAAGATGTGCTTTGCAAGAATACGGTTTGTCAGTGGTCCTATCAAGTAAATATATAACACAGAAAATTGAAAACACATCTTCACAATTATAAATCTTTTCTTCAGAATATTTGCAAAGATTGTTTTTTGGTGAGTTGTCCAACTCCCTTTTTCTCTGTAGTATAAAATACCTGCCATCTCATCCTGCTCTTCATGTAACAGCAGTAGGGTTTTTTTATTACAAGGCTTCTCAGAGGATGATTTAATCTCTGCTCCCTTCAGAGGGTTTATTACAATGTAGAACTTCATTTCAGTTCTCACGAATTTAAAGGACATGCCTTATGAACATTTGGGAATGTATCACTAAAAGTAAATATTTTTTATCAATTCATTTTCAAACTCAAACAAAACTAACCTAAACTTAATATTCAATGAATTGTTAAAAAATGGAACTAATTACTAAGAATTTTCTATTTTAAAATTAAAAATATGCTCTGTATAGACAGCCTTGAAAAGGGTTTTCACAACCCCTTCAGTCCCTGGAGCATCTGCTGCAAATGTCATTGATATGCTGAGCAGAACTGATGTGACGCTTATTTCATTTGTGTGTGTGTGTGTGTAAAAATAAAATCTCGGCTGAGTCCAAGGAGGAAAGCCTCTATCTTTCATTCCCCTTATATTCTCAAGCTATCTAGTTCTCTGGGCTACATGCTGCATTTAATTACAAAGTCACTCTAGACGTACCTTACACAACAGAAAATGCTTTGTGTGCTGTGACTTTGCTACAAGCTGCCACTTGCATGTCCAAAGTGCAAAGGTCATCACCAATCAAAAATAAATACATCTATTCATGTTTAAATGCCTTATAAAAATGTCATCAGTTATTTGGATGCATACAATGAAATATCACTGTTAAAACACATGGAGAAGGTAAGGGCAGGTAAAAACATAAAGTGACCTTGTAAAAGTTGTTTGGTAATATTTTTTGAATATAAGCTTGTACTATGAGCTGAAACTGTTCAGTAGTTGATGTTTCCATCCACACCCTCTTGGTAATAGAAGATTATGCTTTCATTGTCATAGAGTAATACGGATGACAAGAAAGAATGACTTTGAACTGGAAATCCTCTAGTACTGTAAAGGTGATGCTCTCTCTACCAACAAATAAAGTGGCATATGTAGAACTTATGTTTAGAAAACTTAATTGGAAAGTTCATGAAGTGTACATCAGAAAAGGCTAGGGCTTTTCCAAACTTTAGTGTATATAAACTGAAGAAAAATGCTTCACTAGAAGGATGACATAGTTACCAATAGGTAATTTACTTTTTCTTTGATACAGTCTTCATTAGCAAAGTGAAGTAGCTATAGAAAGTGGAATTTAACTCTTTTAATGATGTTTAGACCTTGGACTAGACTTAGCTCATTATCTATATTCTGCAAAGGTAACTAATACTTACTAGCTTTTGCATAATTAATTCCATCCATATAATAATTTTATAGTGCAAGCACCTAATTTTACTGTGTCAGAGTACTTTTGCAAAGTAATCTGATTACATTTTGCAGACAATAAGGTAAAAGCCTCATGAACAACAATAGTTTTACATAAAGAATTTGAGATGGACACCTGGAAGGACCAGGCTAGCTTGTTTTGGAGCAGATGAAGTTACATCGGTGACAGTAAGAGGCAAAACTCAAGCAGCTAGTAGTAATGCCTGGTCAGCAACATTAAGATTTGAGTCTTAGAAAAGATGGAGAAAAGCAAGTATCATAACGCTGAGGCTTAGGTGAAAGTCATCTGATTGAAAGGCAATAAAAGTGATTAACTTTTTGCCTTCTATAAGACTGATGATTTCTCAGTATGTTGACTAATGGTTATAATGCAGGATATGTACAGTATTACAAATAACCACCTAATATCAGATTACTTGAACAGGAACACCATTGTTGTTTGCCTATTATCACCCAGTCTAAAGAGTGAGAAAAGATGACTCTCTAGCAAAGCCCTCTTCTGTGTGTTCTGTGCCAGTAGCGGCAGATTAATTTCTCAGGAGAAAAACGTCTAGCAAACATCTTAAGTGACATAGTTACCTATCCTGACATAGTTACCTGAATACGTAGTTACATGAGGGATTTGGGTACTAATTTGCAGTTATCTTACCTTTTTCAGGAACTTTGTTACCTCTAAAATAATGGTACTTGAATCTTACTGCACTTTCATGTATAATAAAAATGATCAGGATCATATTTAGAATAAAATGTGGTATGGTACAAAATCACTTTTAATAGTGTGAAAAATAAAATTAATACAAAAAAAATAAAATTGTATGGATAATTAATTACCCTGGTTGTAACTGCAAAGAAGAAAGTCCAGCTTTTCTGTAAATATTGCTTAAGCTGGTAGCTTGTGACTCAGTCCTCTGAGTGAAATCTTTGGGTGCAAGCATTTCTATAATACCTGTTTCTCCTCCATTCTTCTATTTTAACAGAGTACTAAATTATAACATCTAATAATTAATTACTTACCACTTAAATAGTTTTGAGGAGGAAAGAAATTCAAGTGACTTGATTGACATAGTAGGAGATGTACCTCTAAATCTTTCAAGCTGAAATAACATTTGAGAAATATTTTCTTTCTTACATAAATAACCTATGGAATACCACTTAAATCAGGAGAAAAAATTATAGTGTTCCTTTTAGATCAACATCTATGACATCAGAGTGATGTCAGTATGAAGTCACCATGGGAAACAAAAAGGTAAATTCCAGTTATGCATCTATTTTCCTCTGTTGAAATAAAGCATTATTGTTGTGTGATTGTTGTGTGCAGCAACCATTTATGTCTAGAGAAAGAGCTTCTCAGTTCAAGGAGAAGGTTTGTGCATTAACAAAATATAAAAATTCAATTCCCACTCACAATACTAACAGGAAAATAAGTACTATGGTTACCGAGTCTTGTAAGCAAATACAAGTAAAGGGATACATGGCCTTGTAGATATAGCGCGAGACTGAGCCAGAATATCATGGGATTTTAGACGCAGCTCTGCCATCAGTTCCC
>NW_009939042.1:0-18127 GCF_000696875.1 Nestor notabilis | reverse complement strand
TTCAGCAGGGTTGTTTGTACTCTATTGTCCTAATTTCTAAATACTTGAAATAAAACACTTTCATATTTATCTCAGGAATGTCTTGTTAATATTTTTCCAATGCTTTCCAAGTATGAAGTGCTTTCATTGCTTACAGATGAAGAGAAAGTTCACTTTTCATCTTCTAAATATTAAATACCCATTTATAGTTTCTTGTGGTGTCAACATTCTAGGTATTGTAGGAATCTAAGAAAACATGGTTCTTGTTTTGAACTTTTTAACTGTTGCAGAAACCAAACCAGTACAAGCTTTAGGGGATTTTTCCTTGTAATTATAAGACTACCCAGTAATCTGTAGCAAAGATCCAGAACATTAACGCAGTGGAGTATGACAAGTATATCTGAACTCATTTATCTCACTCGTCATCAAACTTACCAGTTCAGGGATATGCCACGCTAACCTTGACTATGCAGTTCAAAGCTGAGTTCTGTCTGATTCACAGAAACAGCAGGCAATGCAAAAGCATACCTGCTCTCACAAAGGTGTAGACATCCTCTGGGGTGGAGAAGAGGCCAAACACAATTTTACAGGGTACTGTTCCTTTCTTAAATTTGGCACATTTCTATAATGATTACTTTTTAGTGACTCAACTGGAAGGACTGTAGTGACTAGCATTTTTTAGGGACAGTGGTCTATTTTCTCTGTTAAACTGAAGTTCTGAAGCCAAAAATCACCTTCAGAAAATAGGCATATTAAAGAATTTAAATTTGGAAATTTAAAGTCCAAAGAGCTTAATCTCTTGGATTTTTAATGAATTTTAATTTTACATTCTGCTTCTTGTATATATATTTTTCCATAGTTGTCATTGATGGCATTGCTTTTAACAAAATGTCTGTCATGTGAGTAGTGAGTCATGCAGTAGATAAGAGGTTAAGACCAATGTGACAAAGTAAACAGTGTCTTTGTAGTCTGATACCTCTTGGATATTGTAAGGGTTATAATTTTCCTGAGACCTTCATGTGTTCTGCTTCTGCACCTGTAGGCCTGTAAGACCCCTGAATTTTGTGCAGAGCACACACTGTAATTGTATCAAGAAATTATTCTGTTTCTGCATCTCTGAAAACAACAGCAAGTGGTGAAGAAATTAAAAGTAAAGGCTATAACTGTAATAGTTTTTATGTGGACTTTGGAAACAGAACATATTTTTCTTCCAATGCAAAGTAGGAGTACTTGTATTGTGGCAAAGATTTTTCTTAATGAAAAATTCAAGCTGGGGCAATGCATATATTACAGTACTGTGAATTACAGAAATTCTTCATGAGATGAACTGTTTAAAATTGTTTCACTGTGAAGAAAAAGAAAAAAGTAAAAATTATTTTAAAACCAAAATAATTTAAACATAACAAACTTAAATTAGATACTGCAACTTGAATGCAGTTCAAATTCTCTTTGCTCTTGCACCCTGTGGGGGGAAAAAAAAAAAAAAGAGAAAATAAATATAAAATTAATGTGATGCTGACCATTTCCTTAATGTGGAAAATGTGGAGGGAGAGGTGGCTAAAATGGTATGACAGCTTTGCTAAAAAAATTTATAATGGATTAATTTTGCTAGAGTATTCTTTTTGTAAATAAGCTTTTTCCATATACTAAGTCCAACAGAAAGGTAAACACTCTTTTCTTAAATGTACATTATATTCCTTTGCATCTTAAACAAGAAATCTCAAATGCATGATCACTTGTTGCTGCCAGTACAGGAGACATGCATGCAACGGTGAAATGAACACATTTTGACTAAAATAATAAAAAAAAGTCAAATCACAAATGAAAGATACGGTCAAAGAATTAATAAATACGTAAATATATAAAATGAGAGAGAGAAAGCACAAGTAAGCCATTTACATATTGAGGGGTAATTATAGGAAATGGGCTTGCTGCTGCTTTTGAAGTTAATCTTAGAATCACAGAATCATAGGTTAGGATTGGAAACAACCTTAAGATCATCTAGTTCCAACCCCCCTTCCATGGGCAGGGACACCTCAGACTAAACCTAGTCGCCCAAGACTCTGTTCAATCTGGCCTTAATCTGAGACTATTGTTGTATATATAAAAATTACAGGAGTATATTGTTGTACAGCTTAGATTTTTTTTCTTTTTGCTTTTGTTTTGTTTTTTGTTATAATCCACCAATTTAAAGACTCAACAACCAGCTATAAAAATATCTATGTTCAGGAAACATGATCTATGTATGCTTGCTTCTGACCAAATTTGACATAGAATATTGAAGGTCTGTTTTATTTGGGGGGAGGACAAATGTATAGAATTAACAACAGCACAGCAAAATAAATAATTTCCTTGCAAACTGATTCTCCCCAGCCATTGAACAGAACATAAATCCTAGAGCAGTGAGACATTATTGTTCTTTGAACTGCACTGCAGTTAGTCCCCAAGGATGCCAGAGAAAAACCAGGTCTAAACATGCAGGGTAAGGGTGTGGATGGTATGTTGTCAGAAGAAGTTTGTGGGCTGTGGAGTTTGCTGAGGTTAGAGATCACTTTGCAGTGAAGTGTTGCTGCCTGGAGGGTGTAATACTACATCCATGGCTCTGAGCAAGCCTCCTCCCATAGGCTGAACCCAGAATTACACGTGCTTGAGGTCACTGTTATTGTATAACTGGATACTTAATTAGCAAGAGGAAGCAGGAGCTTTGTTTGTTGTCTTTTAACAGCAGTTTGTACATTAATGTACTAATGTATTTATGTAGTGCTGTGCAAAAGTGACATAGAATCATTTCAGTTGGAAAAGACCCTTAAGATCAAGTTCAGCTGTTAACCTAGCCCTGCCAAGTCCACTAAACCATGTCCCATCCCTGCAATATTCTTGCTACTTGTGCTGCACCTTTTGGAAACAGAAGGCAAGCCCACATATTGCATCTTTGACCCTGGTGCAGCTTGTTCCTTAAATCGGTCTCAAACCATGCTCTGTGTCACCATGTAAACACAAGTTTCACATATGTAGTGGCTGAAAACCTATTATAATTGTGTAGAAGTAAATATATAACTATTTTTACTAGGAATAGAGTTAAATTTGCAGATCTGCAACAGTAAAATTTATTAAAGATATAAAAAGTTCTGGTTGCCATTAATGGAGATTATATGATACCTACAAAAGTGAATAAGAACACTTCAGAAAATAAATAAAAATTAACAAAATTAATTATAACTGATCAGTAGTAAAATTATTAATTTATTTCAATTTTCATTTAATAACTTAAATAGTTTTAATGAAATTTTTTTTAATTATTTATTTATTCTCAGGATAAGTTTCACCAAAAGGAAAGACTACTTTAAGTCAGGATGAGTATCCCTGTTACTGTTCCATATAGTTTAAGTAAGTTCCTTTAAATTAAATCTTCTGTGAAACAGTTGGTGTTCAAACTGAGAGATGCCTCAGTCAGAATCCTGCCTCCTTTCCTTTCTCTGATCCGTCCAGATCAAATAAGAATTAAGTTCCAGACCTGGCAAAATTAAGTGGTTATAACTTCACTTTTAGTAATAGACTTTTACTAAGGGACTTGCTCCGAGGAGTGGCTATACTGATGGACAGTATTTCAAAACAAAGATGCCTTCCACACATGATGACAAGAAAGGAAGAAGAGCAAATAAATAAATAAATGAGAAAAGAATGATGGATTATAACACATGAGATGTAAGAAACAGAAATGCTTAAAATTAAAACCCACAATAATTCTGAGTTGTAGCACCTTTTGGAACAATGACCAGTACACTGTGCAGTCATTACACTTTTCTGTGTTGCCTGGAAACTGAAGTGAAATGGCCTCATTCATTTGCAGCTTGCTTCAGCTCTCCCCTGCTCTTGTGTTTGTTATGTCAGAACAGAATATGCACTGAGCAGGACACTACTTAGGAGGCAAACATTGGTAAACCCACTTACTGTGTATTTTTTCTAAAGTGTGATTAGTGCTACTACATTTCGGTATAATACTGGGGAAAAAAAAAAAAAAGAGAAATTTTCAGTAGCATAGGGCTATTTCAGTTCTGTTAATCAGCAGTGTATTTTAATGAAAAATAGAGCTAACTCCAACATTCAAAATGGCAATTTTTAATAGTCTGTCTGAATAACTGATATGTTTCATGCCTGGCAAACTTTGGTATATTATGCTGTTTGCTAAACAAAGTATTGTTTGTCTTGGACTGTTTGATTTTTGCAATAGTTATAATTTAAAATATGTTCAGTTCAAGGCTTGCTTCAAGCAGACAAAAAAATGTCAAAAAAAAAAAAGAAAAACCAACCCAAAAAGCCCTAAAAGTAGTAAATTTCCAGGTCCAGATATTATTCACTCAAGATTTCTAAAATAAATATGAAATTGTAAAGCTATTACTTAGATCTGTCAGCAAGATCAGTGTTACTACCAAAAAATCACATGGTGGCAAACATGATGACAGATTTTTAAAAAAAGGAAGACAATCCAGTGAATCCAGGGCGCTGACAGACATCATTGCTGGCCCACTCTCAATCTTCTTTGAAAGGTCATGACAATCAGGATTGGTGCCCGAGGGTCTGGAAGAAAGCAAATGTCACCCCAATCTTCAAAAGAGACAAGGAGGACCTTGGGAACTAAAGGCCAGTCAGTCTCTCCTCAATCCCTGGAAAGGTGATTGAATTTGAATGGCTTATCCTGGAAGCCATCTCTAAGCACACTGAAGACAAGAAGGGGAAGTTTAGATTAGATATAAGGAAGTTCTTTACTGTGAGCCTGGTGAGGCACTGGAACTGGTTGCCCAAGGAAGCTGTGAATGCTGCATCCCTGGCAGTGGTCAATGCCAGGTTGGATGGAGTCTTGGGTGGTGTGGTTTAGTGTGTGGAGTCCCTGCCCATGGCAGTGGGGCTGGAACTAGATGATCTTAAGGTCCTTTCCAATCCAAACCATTCTATGATTCTATGATTTATGATAAGATGATCAGGAGTGGTCAGTATGAATTCATCAAAGGGAAGTCATGGTTAACCGACCTGCTTGCCTTCTAAGATGGCTCAACTGGCTGGATAGACCAAGGGAGAGCAGTTGTTGTTTAACTTACTCATCAATGACTTGGATGAAGGGATAGAATGCCTCCTCAGCAAGTTTGCTGACAGTTGAGGGCTGTCATCTTAGGCTGAAATTATTCACCAGTAGTTAAGTGTGGAAATTGAATGTGTCACAGGCAAGAAATCCTTCTCTTTTTTAAAATGTTTTTCAATAGTAGTAACAGTCGAAGAACTTCACTTGCTTACCTGAATTGGCTAAGTCATTTGCATGTATTCTGAACACTATTTATCTGGCTGCTGGAGGGTATTGCATCAACCTCAAATTCTGTTGAATTAACATAATTGCTTGTCCCAAGAAAACACTGGCTAATTCTTCTTTTGAAGGACTTTGCACTTTGTTTTTGATGGAAACAACATCATGTTTTATGTTCCTTGTTGCTTATAACAACACTGACTAAACTGAGATGAGGAAAAGGAGAACAAAGGGTGCACATAGTAACTTAGATGATATCTAACAACACTTTACCAAGAAACTCAAACAATTTGGTAAGGTTTGGTTTAAATATTTTGTGCTTTGGTAACTTGATTGATTTAATTTATCAGTTTTCCTTGTATTGATTAATATCCTGAATGTGCCTATTTAAGTTTCTTTATGTTTAAGCTCAAGAACTTAATAGAGGTTTAGGGTGGGGCTAGGTACAACGACAATAAAACCCTGCTAAGGCTACTTGCAGAGGCTTGGGAATATCTTAATCTTTTCTGAGGATATCTTATTCTCTTACTGCTAGAGCTACCCCTTTTTTGCTATTGCAGAAAATAAGTGAAAATACCATGACATTCCTTTTGCCTACGTTGACTTTTTTCTTTGGTCATTAAATAATCACAGAGAAGAAAATTTTCAAGAATATCTATAATTCCATTGCTATTATTTTTAGGATAGCGGAGTATTATAGCACCTTTGTTAAATGTCTGTTGTTTGTTATTCAGTAGTCAGATTAAGAATGTTCAAGAAAAAATTACGTAGTGAATGGACCACTGGTGTCCTTTTTTCTTCTTAAAAATGGTTTTATTGTAGAATAATATGAAATAAGCCGTTGTTTTCCATGGAGCTTTAGCTCAGCATTTGTGATACATATCAGAAATGTGCAAGGCAAAAAGGAGGCTTTTTTATTCTGAAGACCAACAAGCAAGGAAGAGGTGGCATGCTGTCAGGTAAAAGTATCATTCCCAGGAATTTCAGAGAGCATTTAAGTGATTGGAGACCAGTAGAGATTTTCTGTATTACTCTTTATTTGGTCTTAATATTTCTTTTATTGAAAAGATACTCATCACATATTTCCTCTCTCTAAAGGACATTTGGTGTTTAGGCTACTGCAGAAGGCACTTAAATTATTACTTTACAACTCTTCCATATTCTGTCCAAATTTCTAAGGTTGGAAAATGAAAATTAGTTCACTGACTTTCTATCTGCTTTCATCTGGAAAGATTTCAGGTTGTTTTGCTTATACCTGTATCTCTCTCTTTCTATATATATATACACCCTTTATTAAATTATTTTTATCAATTGCGTTGTACCTTCTCTGTTAATATTTTATGCATACTTGCTTTTTTATCTAGCAAATTAAGACTCTTCACCTGACTGTCTATATCTGGATTAGAGTATAGGCTAAATATGTCAAGTAGGAGAAATTTAACCAGTGGTTGAAATGTATCCACCTGAGTTATGGCTTCATAGAACTGTAGCTTTGTGCATATTTAAAAAGCACATATTCACTGCAAGTCAGTTTTAATGAATGGCAAGATAAAGTAGCAGTATCTGCTGCATACCCTGTTTAATCCATATTGATTACACCAAGTAGGATATTCCAGATTGAGAGATCCTGAAAAAAGGGCTACACATGAAAAATTTATCAGCAGACCAGAATGTCTGAATTAACAATTGATTAAAAATTAACAATTGATGAGCTGTTATGACTTCAGCTCATGTTATAATAAATTACTGTGGGAATTTGCAGCATGCCTCCCACTTTCCGCATGTTTGTTACTGATGCCCAATGTTCCAGTATCGTAATGTCCCTTTGAAGCATACATACACAATATAAAGCTATATAGCAGAATTTATCTGCAAAACCAACATCTGTGATACCAGTCTTGTGCTGTGCTCTGTGCAGCTCTTTGGAAGTTGGTCTGTATTCAGTGTTGTTTGGTCCCACTCTGCCACAGCTTCCCTGTTCCCTCTGAGAGCAGCTGGCTGCATGGACCCTCTACTCCGGTTTGAAGGAGAAAAATAAGATAGGTGTTAGCCTTGCTCTCTTCTTTTTACTCTGCTGAGAAATTAATTTGAAAAAGCAGATCTGCTATATTTCTGTAAGTTTGCAGAGTCCTAAGAAAAAAAGAAGCAAAAATGGGAAATACTAGTGAGGGCTGAAGGAAAACAGGAGGGTTGCAGTGATTCTTGCACTTCATATAGCAGACC
The DNA here is from genome assembly GCF_000696875.1 of Nestor notabilis. NCBI lineage: Eukaryota > Metazoa > Chordata > Aves > Psittaciformes > Psittacidae > Nestor > Nestor notabilis. The sequence goes on along the minus strand of NW_009939042.1, from coordinate 10,629 downwards.
TGAAGCCTTCCTGAGAAGCAAGTCAGTAAAGCAGAATGAAAAAAAGAGCTTCCTGGAGAAAAAAAAGAGAAAGAGGTTTGTTTTGGGTTGATTTGTTTGCCTTTTTTATTTTTTTATTATGGAAACATGATTCTTGGTAAAAGTGTTAAGCAAGCTCAGGTATTGTGTTATGTTTAAAAAAAGCATCACCCACCCTGAGTGCAGTGCTTGAGTTGATGTGAGAACTTACCTTTCACTAAGGAAAAGAACTATATTGCATTGTTTCACATCTATTGCATGGTAAAAATAAGCATGTGAGTAAAAATCACAGAGCAATAAACTTATAATAACTTGTTACCCCAGGGAAACTTGTCTGTGTTTCAGGAGGTTTTAAGTAACCACACCACCTCCACTTTGCTGGCCTGAGCCCCAGCAAAACTAGAACTTTAATTTATACATCCTGGCATGCCAGATACTTTGAATTATAGCATTCTAGAATTTTGCCTAGGGTACTGTGATTGTAGGTAGAAGCTTGGAGCAAAGCTCAATTTGTCATTTGGGCTACCAGTGCAATGAAAATCAAACCCCAGTATAGAGGTTCACAAACTTATCTTGAATAAATTAAAACAGGCAACTGAAACAGACATTTCAAGGGGATCAGACACTGCTATGCATATAAATATATTCTCTTCAAATTACTCTGGGGATGTAACAGACAAGATTACTGAATTTAGAGATGTTTTACAAGTTAATCCACAAAGGATGCCAGGTTGTGGAATGTTTGGGGTTTGGTGGTTGTAGTAATACAATGCATTAGTAATACTAATAGAATGTACTGTTACAAACAGCATAATATAATGACTCAGTAAAATGGATAAAAGAGAGAAAAAGTCATCAGTTGCTTTTTCACAATTACCTGAAAGGTAGGTAAACATGAGAAACTCCTCACCTTTTGAGCTGAGCCCCATTACCTGAGCTTCCCTGTGAGGTCCTACCTCTCTAAAGCTGATTTATTTGTGAAGAAATCTCTATGACCACTGGTGCAAAGGAAAATAGTTGATAGAGGTATTTTCAGTTTCGTTGAGCTATGGTATTCCAGCACTATGTTATAAAAAGTGAGTCATGAAACAATGTAGATTGTAATTACTACCTTTAAAGGAAGATTAACTGTGACTTGGTTTTCTTTGCACAAGGCAATTAGTGCCTACTATTAACAGAACAAAGACTTGAAACAAATTCGTTATCATATATATATTTTAATCCATCATTATGATTAAAGTAATCATTCTACTATAATTTCAGATGAAAGATAATATGCCTTGCTAATTGACGATATTCATTAAACTATATTTTGCCTTGAATACACTTAAAAGTTGTCGCATACAGAAATACTAAAGCTCAAATAAAGCAACTTCCTGTTGCTCTAGATCAAGATGTAGAGCAGAATCTGAGGCAGAACATCTTTGTGTAGCAAACATACCATAAGGTGTGGAACCAACCATACTGTGAACTTTCTACTATCCCATATTCATTTGATGTTGCAGGAGGCATGTTTTGAGAAACATCTTATACATACAAGTGTATAATATGTGTAAATAAAGGGATTTTTAAAAAACTCTCAAGCTCCTTTTGGTGAAAATCTCCTTGGTGGTTTGGTATTTCATAGCGGAAAAAGAAAGAGAGAGAGAAAATAACATTTTTTGTATGTAACTGACAGATTGTATTTGCTTATTCCTGAGGATAGAAATAACAATAATGTTGCAAAGGAAGAAAAGACTTGGGAAAGCGATTGATCATCCTATCTACCCTTGTCAAATGTTAGACTGTTTTTCATCTGTTATACAAATACCAGAAGGGTCATAGTACTGTTCTAGAAATGCCAAAAGGGCCACAGACTAATTATATCCTAGAAAAAAGTTGTTTTCTGAAGAAGGAGGTGTATAAAATAGACAGTTAACGCTTAGAGTAAACTGCAGGACATAAATTGGGAGGGGGAGAGGAAATAATCAGTGTTTTTTCAAAACCCCAATCATTTAAAGAACAAATATATGATGGTTTTCTTAATCCTTTCTTGTGCTTCCTTTTAAAATAAGGAAAGAATGCTTTTTTGAGCCACTTATTTAAAATTAATATTAAAAATGCATGCCCAAAATGATAAGCTCTTTGAGCATAATAAGTCTTGTAAAAAAGGCATTATAGAGGATGTAATAATTTATCTAGTCTATTCCCACAGGGAAGACAAATTATTCCCTATTAAATGTAAATCAGACTTATTTGTTCAGTCTGTTTTTATAGAGAATGGGGGAGGCTGGAAGGAACCTCTGGATGCCATCTGGTCCAATCCTCCTGCTCAAGCAGGGCCAGCTAGAGCATGCTTTCCAGAACCATGTCCAGACGGTTTCTGAGTATGTCCGAGTATGGACGCTCCACAGCCTCACTGGGCAACCTGTACCTGTGCTCACCCTCACAGTAAAGTGTTTCCTGATGTGCAGAGGGAGCCTCTTGTGTTTCAGTTTGTGCCCACTGCCCCCTGTCGTGTGGCAGGGCATGACTAGGAGGAGTCTGGCTCTGTCTTCTTTCTAATCTCCCTACAGATACTTGTACAAATGAATAACATATCCCAGAGCCTTCTATTGTCTTTTCTAGTCCCACCCCTACCAGCCTTTCTTCATGTGAGAGGTGCTCCAGATTTTCGATCATGTTAGTGGTCCTCTGCTGGACTGTCTCCAGTAGCTCCGTATCTCTCTTTTACTGGACGCAGTACTCCGGGTGTGGCCTCATCCGGGCTGAGCAGAGGCTCAGCACGAGCCTCTCCTGTGCTCATGGCAACTCTCCTCCTAACGCAGCCCAGAGACCAGGAACCTTCTTTGCCACAAGGGCACACTGCTGGCTCACCAGGTGTGCCCACCAGGACCCCCAGGGCCTTCTCTGGAAAGCTGCTTTCCAGCATGTACTATTGCCTGCGGTCATTCTTTACCAGGTGCAGGGCTTTGCTTTTCTCCTTGTAGAACTGCATAAGATTCCTGTTGGCTCGTTTCTCCATCCTGCTGGATGTCAGCATGACCGTCTGGGCATATCAGCCACTCCTCCCAGTTTTGTGTCGTCAGCAAATTTGCTGAAGGGTACACTGCGCTCCACCATCCAGAGCATTCATTAAGATGCTGAAACAGGATTTGATCCAGTGTTGGTCCCTTTGATACATTGCTGATTACTGGCCTGCAGCGAGACTTTATGCCACCAATCACCACCCTCTGGACCCAGCTAGCCAGTTTTCAGTCTACCTCGCTGCTATTCCTCCATCTGACGCCTCATCAGATTCTCTGTGAGGATCTTAGGGGAGACAGCCTTCCTTGAATTGGAGATAGACAATATCCACTGTTTTCTGCTCATCTACCAGGCCAATCATTTCACTGGTAGAAAGCTGTAAGATTGGTTTATGCATATTGTTCTATATTGTCTTGTTATTAGACTTCTTAGAGGAGAAGCCTCTCCTGCATAGGTGACTTTCTACAAAGTAATTTTTGGAGGGAATTATGACTACTTTTCATTTCATGGTGAATGTCATATGGAAATAATAAGAAAAAAGTTTTAGTTCAGTTGGTATATTCTTTTTTTCCCTCTTTAAGACACAGGATCTGGTTTGGGGCATGAAAACATCACCAGAATCAGTGGCAGAGGACTTCCTGTCAACTTTCAGAAAGGCCTAACTGTTCTGCTCTTTGTTCTGATTAATGTATCTTCTGTGATAATATATGAATAGTTAATTTCTGTTGCTTTTAAGGATACAAAGTGATGGATACTGTTGCCTGTAGCTCCTGTAGAAGAAAATAGCAACAGAAAGGTTTGCGTTAGAATGCTAATAACTTTGAATGTATATCATCAGAATGAATTTACAAGATTTATGTATTATTTTATAGAAAAAACCCAACAAACAATGCTCTGTGTTTTCTATCAACAGTATTCAGCAATTATTCCCTCCTAATTTGCTTTGGGTAATTGTATACACTGAGAACTAAAGAAACAGTGCGAGACCACATCCTGCATATGAGATTCTAATGTTCAAAAGAGGGTATGTAGTGCAGGTTTGACAGCAGGGTCTTGTCTGTGATTAGGAAATAGTTCCTCAGCTTCCATTTATTTTACTGAAAATTCAGTAAGCAGGCAGTCAGCTTTGGGCTAGTTGAAAATCCTTATTTTGTAAACAAAGAGAAAAATAAATAAATAAAATCTATAACCCCCTTAATAAAGTAGTCTGAGAGGAAGTAATTCCTTAAACATGTAACTTTCCAGTGAAGTATTTACATTATTTTATAGCATATTTCCCATTTTAAAACAATTTAATAATTTTAATAATTTTATATTTATCAACAATTTAATAATTTTAATAATGTCATAATTTGCTTTTCATAAGAAAGCAAACAGCCTAAACTTAATGAAGTAGAATTAGTCCTTTATGTAGGTAGACTAAACTTGCTTTTTCTTTTTTTTGTTGCATAACGTCTGATAGATTGCACAGTTAGGCTGTCATTTTGTTGGCGGACTCACATTCATGTCTCCTGATGTTGTAAACTCACTATGCTTTGTAAAGATCTGGGTTTCTTATGTTTAAGCATTAATAATAATGTTTCCAAAGCTAAAATTAAAGCAGGAAGGTAAAAACAAAACTTTCACAAGTCAATACAGAAAATGTGTGCTGGCATTTTCTGGCTGATTTCTTTATGTCATCCTAGTACAACTAATTAATCAGTAACTGCAGTTTGCAAAGTATTTTGATTTCATTTTAATGTCATGAAATGAACATGAATCATTTAGCTAAACTAGTTTAATTTCTGATAATCCTTGTAGAATTTTAATGTTCCAAATTAATTTTTGGATTATTGTTAAGGTTGATTCTTAATGGGAAAAATGCAAACATTCTTGAGTTTTTGAGAAATTATGAAAGTTAAGATTCATATTTAAGGGAAAAAAATAGAGCAGCCACAAAGAAAGCCACACTTGATTGGGTAACAACCAAGAACACAACACTTGGGTTGGTATGAAAGGAAGACAATTGGCTAATATTTTCCATCCTATCAGGATCAAGGGAAGTTTACTTGCAGCTTTGAATTATTAATAATTTTAAATGCTTAGTTAACAATACTATATAATATACATTTGAAAAAGTACTCTTTGCCTCAAAAAATCATATTTTAAAATCTTTGAAAACATTAATGCTGTCTTATAAACCCACAGCATGCTTAAGCATACTTGCTGCTCTGTTCTTTAGAATTATCAAAAGCCAAATAACAGAAGACCTGCAGCTTTTTGTGCAGGTAGAATGGCCATTGCTTACTGAGACTTTCTCTTAAGCTACTTGAATTGCAATAAATTGAACTCACAAAGCAACTAATCCCCCACCCCTCCCCCCAAATCCTGGAAGTATATAGTATTAATAATTACCATTGTTTTATATTTAAATTAGCAATGATAGGGTTTCAGTGCTGCTAGGCATAGGATTACTGTCAGGTAGATATGTAATTTCATACTCATTTAGGATTCTGTACAGGGTCAATTGGATTAGGGTATTTCAAGCCTGACAAACACCTGATTTGGTCTCCAATTTTATTTTATTTTTTCTTTTGGTATTTAAAAAAACCATTAAATTACTTCTGCTATCTGTGGATATATTCAGTAATCAGTACTGAGCACTTTATGCAATTTGACTCTGAGCTAGCTTTTGTACTTCAGGCAGGACAGTAAAAAGTACTGAGACAATACATTTGATCTTCATGAGCAATCAGATTGTTTTTAGGTCTCCACAGATGAGCTTTTCACGATATACGTGGAAGTTTCCACAGCTCCATGCAGAAAGGAACACCTATCAGTCTGCTAAGACTTATATATGGGGCTTGATATGTTGGAAAACATTGAAGAAGTTGGCAAGATCAGTCTTTCCAGGAGCTCTTGAATGCTGTGGGACATTTTCTATTAAAGCATGTCAAGATTTATGTAACCTCCATTTCATTATTCTTTAGCTTGATGCAAATAATTTTCAAAAAGTAATACCAAGAGATCAAAAATTAATGTAAAAGGAATAGACATAGATTAGGAAGTCCAACTTGATATTTCTTTCATGAAGGATGATTTAAATTGTGCATGAATTTAGAAAATAAAGACATTTGGGATGCTTTATAGTATGTTGGGTTTTGGGTTTTTCTCTCCAATGTTTAATACCTGGAGCAAGGACATTTTGAAGGCAACTGCAACTCTTGCAGCTTCCATTTCTTGTCTTAAAAATTTTGTTTGGAAGAGTTTTTCAACAGCTAACAGTTTTTCAATAATTGAAAGGGAGAATTTTGAATTACAGTGCCTTTTCCGAGCCTTCCTAAACAAAAGTGCCTTTCAGCCTTGAGTAAATAGCTCCAATACCTTTCCAATTCAAGTGTATGCTATCACAATGACGATAATAAAAAAAGACTGCATTGAGCAGTACTGTATACTGCTTTGGATGATCTAAGATATATATGTCTGCTGTTCTGATTTTGAGTTGGGATAACATCTTTGCTTTAACAAAAGTCACCTTTGTCTGATGGTTTTATGGCTGTTGTTCTGGCTGTATATCACGACTGATGAGGAGAGTCAGTAAGGCAAAGAGTTTTTTCTAAAAATATACGAACATCTTTCCAGCTTTGTCATGCACATCATGCACAGATGGACATGTTTGCTTGAATCACAAAATTCCTAGGTTGGCAAAAGTGGAACATTTGTGTTATAGAACTTAGATAAGGAAAAGTAAAAAGCAAAGTCAATTACTACTGTAACCAGGTTACTGGACACAGCAACACAACCCTTGGAGTAGCAGCTTCACTGCTAATTCATAATTATGTAATATAGCCCAGTTTGAGTAGGCCTTGACACTGTACTTTGCTGTGCAAAAGTAGCTCACAACCAATAAAACATGATGTGAAACAAAAATTAGAGTCTTACATTTGCCAGGGTCATAACAGAACTTTTGTATCAAATCTCATTCTTATCTCTAGTTTGAACAGAAACTGAAACCTTTCCATAGCTAATAAATGCTCAGGCGTCTTTGTTGCTGTGGAGTACTGGAAATAACTGATTTTATCATAGCCTGCAGACATGTAGGTATGGTAACATTTGCATGCAGCAATTCAAAATAGTTCAGAACAGTTGTGCCACAGTATGGACCAACCATGCAGTAATGCCAGTACTTGGGTGTAAAGCTTGACCATTTGTTTGATTGATTGGTTGGGGGTTTTTTTGCCTTTTTTTTTTTCATTGTATACATATACATACAGTGGTTTAGAGCCTATTTTACACAACCACAACTGCAGAATACAATCACATTCTGGTGACCTTTGTCTAAGCACATGCAAGAAATTCACATCTTGGAAATTCTTGCCATTTAAGAAATTTCTCCCGGTTTTGTTTGGTTTGCTGTTCTTTTCCCTTCTCACCACCCCTAAAGAACTGAAAACAAGAGAATGCCTCATAATTTAATGATGTGAAATGACTCTAAACAGCATGGCTAATTATGTTTATTCACTCCATTATATGTCACATGGCGGGGTATTTGTATTATTTCAGTCTGATTATTGACTGGTTTTTGTGAAGTTGGCCAAGTCAGCTGTGTGCCATGTTGTTATTTTCACCCTATCAAAGATAAAGAACACGTGATTGAAGAGTCAGACCTACGAATAAACAATGTTATTCAGTGCTAAATGTCTGTAATATTGGAACAATCTTTGGAACTGTGATATGAGAAATATTTGGAACTGCAGAGTAGCATTATCTGAAGCTAAAGCATAAAACCATACAAAAAAGGTGAACTTCTAATCTTTTAATAATCTGTTTAGGAATATGCTAATTCTTCTTCTTACAGCTATTATGACTGTATTATTTTATTCTGTTCTAACACCTTGTACTTTTTAAACATTTTCACATTTTAACTGACTGTTGAAATTTGAATCTAGGGTAGATAGCAAAACTTTGCAAGACTTTTTGGACCTCAAAAGTGTCAATTTCCCAAAATTCAGAAGGAAAAAAGCAAAATAAAGCTTATATGAAAATTCCATGAAGTATCTGTGACTATACATGGCCAACGGTTTGTAAATTGTAAATCTAGTAATATGTTTTGACTGGAACCTTTTGTAGACATGAGTACAATATTGTAATCATCTGGTGTCTTTTAATATGTCAAAATGTACATGTGTGTCTGTAGTTTTTTAAAGGTTTTTTTCTGTTTGTTTGTTTTGCAGGTAAGTACCTTTTATGAAGAAATATATAGTTTGGTGAGTGTTTGCACTGTTCTCTTCTGTGAATTCGTATGACCAGTGAGTACACACAAAATCTTTTAATGTCTTGACATTTTTAACTCATCAGGAATTGCTATGGTGTGCGTTGAAATCTTTCTGCTGTGTTATCTGGATTTTGTGTGAGAACTATAGGAATACATCAAAACTGTAGCCTTGTCTTCTCTGACACATGCTGTTTTAGATCAGTGCAAATCTAGGTAATATTCATGGCACTTCTGTGGAAATTTTGGGTGTGTAGAACTTGAGAAAGAAAACCTACAGATTATTTAATTACAGTGTTTTCAACTGGAGATAATACTGGCATATTACTCTCACTTTATTGCAAATCTGAAAGTGGATAAAGTACTTTAAATGATGCTATTTTAAAAGATAAATCACAGACTTGCACCAAGACTTACATCAGCAAATCAATAAATGTACAATGAGGTCTGTGGTCTTTCCTCCAAAGTTCTCAAAGCTTGTATGCAAAGAAGATTTTTAGGGAACATGCCTATGACAGAATACGAGCTATTTACCTACAGCTATATGACTAATGATTGTAGAGTGTTCAGTGGAAAAGTATGGCATTCAGGATTGACTGGAATTTGCAGAAATCAATATTCTGACCTCTAATGATGTGTTCTAGTAAACTATATCAGGGGCCTTTTAAAAAGAAAATAATCACTGTACAGCATTCGAGGCTACTAATGTCTAATTTGAAAGGTTAAAACATATGTTTGAACTAACAGATGTCATAAACCATTTTAATATTCTTGTATACTTGGAAATTGTTAAATATATGTAATTTTACCATTTATCTAAGTATTTGTGATCTAAAGCATAGGTAAAAGGATATCTTTAAATACATTGTAACCCAAATGATACACAGAATCTTATATAATGATGAAATGTCTTTGGTCTTTACTATCTGCAATACCTGCAGACCTGAGTGAAAGCAGAAACACTCAGCAATACCACAAGGCCATAATTTACATTTCAGTAATTCTGATGAATCATTCTCTGGACTTTATGTATGAACATTTAGCTGCTTAAAAAACTGAAAACAATAGTGTACTGTCAGATGTTACATTTCCACTTCATACTAAGAAATAGAGAGAAAATTAAGAAAATTTGCTAGGTGCAAGACTGAAAATGACACTTTTCATCACTATTTAAAACTGATACGTTTGACTATGCACAGCCTGCATACCATGATTTGGGTTTTCAAGATTCCTGGACTTAATTGCAGAGCAGGTTCCATGGTAGACATTTATGCACCAGTCATACCTCACAAACTCATTTCTATGCCAGTGTCTTCAAAGCATGATCTACTCGCTCTGGAAAGTGGGAGAAGAAGCCTATATCCAGATACCTTTGGGTCTTCCAGTTTTGGTATAGAGGAAGACTGGAAAATTCCCTTCATCCAGCATAGGTATTAGGGACTTTCTACTAAGAAGTTGTCAATAGTAGTAATGGCGTATGAAAAAAAAGACATAAATCAGTCATTTCTACAGTGCAACTGTAGACACCCTCAATGTTTGTTAGGACTTTGCTTAGAGGGATTGTTATCCTTAACAACCTTTTGGGCTGTATTTTAGCTGGCAAATAATGTATCATAATGGGGTGAAGGGGGGTTGGGAGGAGGGGGTAGAGTATGTACCAGTACATAGTCCTGGCACATGCCTTCTCTAGTTTTATTTAATTTGCATTTTGTTTGTGCACCAGGACTTCTCTGCTATGGAAACCAAACTGGTAAAGGTGGACTAGCTTCAGAATGTACTCCTGAGCCAAACTAAAATACAAAGATAGATGCATTCTTGACCTGTGGGCGTATAACCAGCTTTTGTGGTTGCTGTTTTTGCTAACCTGTTTTACAGAAAGAGAATAACTTTAAATTCTTTTCAGACCAACATTATTACATATGTCTTCTCTTGAAGAATTCTGAAATGAATGAAAAGTTGTATTTATTTCAGAATTTGGCTGGCTATATATAATTTGTTTGTGTTTCTATTTACGATAGCTGTTGTCACCCTGAACAACCATATGGACCAGTTAACTAAATAAGCCTAAATAAACCATTTGCATCTTTTGCAGTTCCAATTACAAATTTCTTCATAACTTGTATTTTGTTTCTTATATAGAAAACCAGATGGGGTTTGTAGTATAATTGCTTGTAAATCCTCCTTTTTTTTTTTTTTTTTTTCCTTTTTCTTATTAGGCAAACTGGAATTGGGATTACTATGATATTATTTTATCATCATCATAAATTTCAACTAAGTTGGCAGTTCACATTTTCCATTATCATTGGAAACAATACATTTTGCATCTAAATTATACAATTTAATTCATTAATAAT
>NW_009939041.1:3635-4816 GCF_000696875.1 Nestor notabilis | reverse complement strand
TGGTCCCAAAGCAATGGGTGCCATCGTCCCAGAGAGGGAAACTGAGACATGGAAGGAGCAATGGGTGCCATGGTCCCAAAGCAATGGGTGCCATGGTCCCGGAGCAATGGGTGCCATGGTCCCGGAGCAATGGGTGCCATGGTCCCAGAGTAATGGGTGCTGTAGTTCCATAGCAGTGGGTGGTGTGGTCTTGAAGCAATTGGTGCCATGGTTCGGGACAATGGGTGCTGTAGCGCCATGGACGGAAACTGAGGCACGGAGGGAGCTGGAGCAATGGGTGCTGTGGTCACAGAGTAATGAGTGCCAATGGCCCCAGGGAGGGAAACTGAGGCACGGAGGGAGCCAGAGCAATGGGTGCCATGGTTCCGGAGCAATGGGAGACATGGTTCTGGAGCAATAGGTGCCATGATCCCAGAGAGGGAAACTGAGGCACGGAAGGAGAATGAGCCATGGATGCCGTGGCCCTGGAGCAATGGGTGCTGTGGTTCAGGAGCAATGGGTGCTGTAGCTGCAGAAAGGGAAACTGAGGCATGTAAGGAGCTGGAGCAATGGGTGCTGTGATCCTGGAGCAATGGGTGCTGGAACCACAGGGATGGAAACTGAGGCACGGAGGGAGCTGGAGCAATGGATGCCATGGCCCCAGGGAGGGAAACTGAGGCACGGAAGACCCCATGGATGCCGTGGTCCAGGAGCAATGGGTGCTGTAGCTGCAGGGGGGAAGACTGCGGCAGGGCAGGAGCTGGAGCAATGGGTGCCGTGGCCCCAGGGAGGGAAACTGAGGCCCGGAGCGAGCTGTGGGGATGAGCCCGTGTCCCTGTCCCGTGTCACCGCCCGCCGGGGCCGGGGCCCGCAGCGATAAGGGGTCCCTGGAGCCCTGCCCGGAGATAAGCGCTGGGGAAACTGAGGCCCGGTGGGAGCCGGCGCCGCGGAGCTGGCGCCAACTGGGGCAGGGGTGAGGAGCAGAGCCAAGGTCGAGGTTGTTTTTCCTCTCCCGGTCCCGTTCCTCGATCCAGCGTCAACTTTCACCTACATCCCCCGGAAAACAGCGCGGGGGGAGCGGGAGCTGCTGATCCCGGGGTGGGAAAACAGCTCCTTTGAGGGATAATGGGATAACGTGCACACACACACCCCCCCCGCCCCGCAGTGCTGGGTCCAGCTCGGGGGTAACGGAGAAGGGCAGC
>NW_009939041.1:462-3314 GCF_000696875.1 Nestor notabilis | reverse complement strand
GAAGGTGTCCCTGCCCGTGGAACCAGACGAGGCTGAAGTCTTTTCCCACCCAACCCATTCCATGACTCCGGAGGCTGTGACCATCTCACTGGATCTTTATTACAAACGTCACCCCACAGGGGCACACGGTGTCAGTGGTACAAAAGAGTCCGTTTCCTTCCCCCCACCCCCAACTAACTACAAAACCAGTACAAAAACAACTTGCTGCCGTATGCCCAATACTGGAGGCATTCCAGAGCTCTTCCTTTTCCCAGGGAAGAGGTAATGGAGTTTGGTTCCAGCACTCTGGAACAACTCAGCCTCCACAGGAGGCCTCTCTCCATCGTGGCCTCCCCATTGTGGCAGCAGCAACAACGCTCAAGAGCAACAACCAACTATTTTCATGGCACATCCCGGCACAGAACCGAGGTCCCTGAGGATGGTGGATCCAATTGGATCAGAGGCAGCTCAATATCCCTATGGACAGTGTCCTTGGCTTGGTTTTGCTTTGGAATCAAGTCTCTTTGGGCTGGACCTGCCTCTTCTCCTCCTTGGTTCTGCAAACTGCACCTCGAGGCTCCCCCATTTCCACAGAAGCACCTCGGGAGTCCGGGATTGGTTTTTCCGCAGGATTCCGGCAGCAAGGCGAGGTCCCGAGGGAACACCCAGGCTCGGGAGGACACTGCAGCACCTCCTCCATGCCCACTGCCTGGGGCAGGGCGCGGGGACCGCAAGGCGGGCCGCCGCAGCCCAGGAAAAGCAGGAAAAGTCGCCCTCAACTCACTGCACGTTGTTGTTGGCGATGCAGGGATCCACCTGAAGGAGGAAAGAGAGGAGGCTCTGTAGATCCCACGGGATTTATTTCATCCCAGTGGGAACACCATCCCATCAGCCTTGCCCCACTCACCTCCGTGTAGGTGGGTGGTGGCATGAACTTGAACTCGGGTGCGTACATGAAGATGGGGCTGTCGAAGCTGTCGGTGTCGTCCAGCAGCGGCGTGGTGGGACTCTCCAGGCGATGGTCCTCAGGGACAATGTCCAGGTAACAGGGAGGCGCTGCAGGGATGGAGGGAGCCGTGAGCTCGCTGCTGCACCCCCCTCTCTGAGCCCCCCAACCCCGAGCTGTGGGGTTCACCGCTCACCTTCTGGAGCATCGGGCAGGTTCAAGTCCACCCAGCTCATCTCGGAGCTGGCCTGACTGGACATGCTGGTTTTTTGGCTGCCGATGACCAGGGGCAGCTCCAGGATGATCTTCTTGGAGCCTGGGACACTGACGTAGATCTGTGAGGGCGAGAGCAGGGGTTGTAAGGGATGTTGGGATGCAAGGATGGGGACACCCCCACCAAGGCTTCACCCACCAAGCAAGCAGGGTCCCGCGGTGCTCACCTGCAGGAAGTACTCCACACGCAGGATGTTGCAGCCCAAGATAGAAGGTTTGAGCTTCTTGACACGGATGGTTTTGCCCCGCCAGGACTCGGACATGCCTGAGATGATGTGGTTGCCACGGACGCAGGAGAGCTTCTGGGTGAAGACCTTGGTCTGCCCGTTGGCCAGGTAGGTGTGCTTGGCGATGATGGCTGCCTTGGGCACCACGATGCGTGAGCAAGTGTTCTCGAAGTCGGCATTGATGCAGATGTCATCGCCTGGCAAAGGAACCACGTTGAGTGTTGAGGCTGGAGCCTTTTCCTTGCGGCATGCCCACTTCCATTGTGCCCCCCCCACCACCTCCCAGCCCCACTTGTCCCCTGCTCCAAGAGGCTCTTACCTTCACAAAACCCCTTCCTGTCGATCTGAGCGCTGACCGACACGCGCCCGTCAGGGATGAACATACACGACACTTTCTTCTCCTTCTTGGCAGCAACTGGGGACTGTGGAGGAAAGGGACTGTTATCCCAATGGAACCCACTCACTGTTCCCATCCTGCCCCTTTGGGTTTTCCAAGCAATGCTGCCAATTCCCTATGAGATTTGCATGTCTCACAGTGAAAAAAGCACTTCCCTTTATCCACCCTGGTGTAAACTGCTAGTAACAACTAGGGCTTCTGAAGAACTAAGTATTTAATCCGTGCTCAGCAGCAAAGCCCATTAGAAGAGCCTTAATGCCATAGAGGTCGGAGTGACCCTACCCAAGGGCTCCTCTCCCTGGGATGCCTGGATACACCCAGAACTTACCAGCAGCTCTGGAGTGTTCACATCCACTGGGTCCATCACCTCGAAGCGCTTCTTGATCTCTTGGGTGGGGAAGGACGGGCGCTCCAGGAACGCCTTGACCCAATAATCCACGCAGCCATACTTCCCCTTGAAGGTAGTGCCCAAGGGGCTGTGGAAGGAGAAGCTCGTCAGGCCCAACCAAGGCAATAGAAGATCTCTTCTCCATCCCAATCCCATTTTAGGAAGCAGCATTCCATCCAGGACTTACCCCTGGGGAAGCTCGAATCCGAACTTGTACTCGTATTTGTTGCCAGGTCTCAGGATCACGGAGCCGTCCCCATCTGGAGAAAAAAAGGGGAAAGAAAATGTGAGAAGGAACAGTTTCATTCTTCAGTGCTCCCCCTCTGCTCTGCTCACACAAGGGAGGAGCAAGGGAAGCTGTTGGCCAAGAGCTGCCTCCACCTGCCCCCAGGACAGCCCCGTGCCTCCTCCTCACTGCTTACAACATCCCTGTCCGAGCCTGGGACACCACGTCCCGATGGACCTCAGCCAAAACCCCACTCCCAGCGCTCTTTATGGCCGAGACTTCACCTCACCCTTGTTATCTCTTGGGACACTTTATCACGTCCCTCTCTCGTGCCTTCCCAATGGCAGCGCTGTGGAGGAAGCTCTCCATGCCCAGAGGAAGAGACTCTGGCCCTTGGGTGAGGCTCCGCAACCAAG
>NW_009939041.1:0-209 GCF_000696875.1 Nestor notabilis | reverse complement strand
AGCCTTTGCCCCCCCCCCCCCTCCCCCCTCCCAGCCCCACATCCTCACCAGTGGGCTGCTCCTCCAGGGTGAGGACATCCTCGAAGCGCAAATACTCCATCTCCTGCCTGCACTGCTGGGGCCCTTTGCTCCAGTTGACTTTGGCCACCCCGCAGGCCAGCACCTTGACGGCGTTGACGCGGGTGACCTCGGCCACCTCCACCAATATG
>NW_009939040.1:3581-21730 GCF_000696875.1 Nestor notabilis | reverse complement strand
TCGTCCTTGCAGGCGGAGGGTTGATGTGATGGTTGTTTCTGGACTTCGCCGTGTGCGGGCAACTTCTGAGCGTGTTGGGCATTTGGGGTTTCAGCCCCTGATACTCTTGTCCTTGTCCCTGAAGTGTGGACACTGGTGGGAGCTGAGGCCCTTCCCTGGGTACGCGGCAGTGGTGGGATGCAGAGACCATCCTGGTCAGAGCTGTGAGGGCACATTGGGTTTCCTGCTCCTCATCTGGACTCTAAGAGAGCATCGCCGCCCCATTCAGGGCCTTTAGCAGATGCTTTCTCTGCTCCTTTCTCAGGATGGACAAAGTGATGCAAACAACATGAAAACCTACTTGGAGTCACAGCCTGAAACCTCCCAGAGGCAAAGCCAACCAC
This sequence comes from Nestor notabilis, assembly GCF_000696875.1. Taxonomy (NCBI): domain Eukaryota; kingdom Metazoa; phylum Chordata; class Aves; order Psittaciformes; family Psittacidae; genus Nestor; species Nestor notabilis. The sequence goes on along the minus strand of NW_009939040.1, from coordinate 21,347 downwards.
GTTGGAAAATAGGCTGAGGCTGCTCAATGCTGACAGGTTGTTTCAGGGAGGGGACTTCATTGTCTCTCTCGCTGGTGTCTTTCTATTAATTCTGGTTTCAGGTATAAAGTGGAGCAGCATTTTGACTTTGAGCATGAAGACTGCATCTCACTGCTAAAAAGCTTTGAGCGAGGTGGCTGCCCTGTTTTGGGCTTGGTCCATGCTCCCCCACTACTGGGGTCTAAAAAGTGAGTCTGGATCAGCCTGATGCCCCCTTCCCTGGAGGCTGCAATAAAGAAAAGATAATACAGGGCTTCAAATCATGGACAGTTGGCTCCAGGGATGCAAAGATGACAACAGATGAACCATTTGCTTTAATTACTGGTATCAAAAGCCCAGGCTGCAGCTTAGCCTGAAAATAAATATTGTTAATGTTGTGATACTGGGCTTTATTCGATGATGCATCATTCATCTGGTAGGGATTTCGCGAGCTGCCTGCTTCTGCTGTAGGGGCTGACTCAGGAGATCTGTGCACAGCCCTTCCATGGGGATCAGCCACATGGGGTACACGGAGCTGGGGGTCAGAGCCCCGCATGCTGAACTGGGGGTTGCTGTAGCGTCCTGTGGGCTCTTTGCTGGGCATCCCCCAGGAGAGCAGCACTGGGGGGTGATGCTGGTCCGCAGCAGCCCCGCAGGGCTCTGCTGTATCCGGGTCATGCGGTGGGAGCTGTTTGCCATCACCTGTGTGCCAGGTCCTGCAGGATGAGCTTCTGATGAAGCCCCTCTGCATCAGACCCACCAACCCTGTTAGGAGCAACCCACATGGCTGCAAAGAGCATCCCCGGCTTGGTGCTGGCTCCAGCCTGCTGCTCTGCTTCCTCCTCCTTGGCAGTCCTGCTTTTGCGCTGCCCTGGCTCCTGGGGAGAGCCAAAAAGCATGTTGAATGTGGAAAAAACATGGTTTTTGTGTGGAGCACCCTTTGCAGCAAGGGTGAAACCCAGAAGCCTGTTCTGGGACTCCGCTGTGCCCCTGTGTGTGCTGGTGTTAAATGTTCCCTGGTTTTGGAAAGGACAAGGGAAGGAAAACTGCTGAGGAAGGGTAAGGACACTCATAGCTCCAGTTTCTTTTGGTGCTTAAGTTCTGAGGGACTTTGTGGGACCTGGAATGGAGATGTATCTGCTGCAGTAGGCCCTGGGGGCTACGCTGGCAGCGGTGACCCTCTGCGTGCTCCTGGTGCCTGCAGCCAAGCGAGGGTGTCACTGCAGTCATTGCCAATTAGTGATGCTGGGTAATGAATCACTCCAGGTGTCCCAGCTGAGCACTCAGGGCTGGGCAGGGAGCAGTGCCCCCAGGGGCAGCCTGATTCGTTTCCCCCCATCCTCGTTAAGCTGGAGGCTGGGGCTAATGACCGTGATGGTTTATAGTGCTGGAAGATGCTCTGGCTCCATCTCTGTCTGTGCCTGCATGGGTCTGAGCGGCATCGCCCTCCTCCAGCCTCGGGAGGTGGGTATGGGCTCTCCTGTCTGGACTCAATACATCAGTGATCAGGGGGGGCAGATCTGTGTGAAACCAGGTACTTGACAAGTGTGTGTGGGGAGGGAAACGAGCTGCCTTTAGTGACTGGGGAAGTTGGGAGCCCAGCATCTCCCAGGGTGGTGCAGATGCTGAGCTGGGTGGCTGCATGCTCCTCTCTGCCGGTGGCTGGACTCCCCGCGGCTCTCAGGATGCAGTGCTGTGGGGACATCCTCTGCTCAGACCTGTTTCGGGTGCCTGGCTCTGGCTGTGCATCCCTTTTGCCCTCAAGGAGGGCAGGTTTGCAGCACTGAGCATCCTCTACCTGGGGTTTGTGGTTTGGGGATAGAACATGTGCTTTTGTGTGACGCCATGGTCCTCACCCACTGCCGGGGCACCCTGCAGGGACACAGCGAGCAGGACCTGCCACCTCTGAGCACGCTTTGCCTCTCTGGGCAGGCAGCTACGTCCCAGCATTTTCCCGTCACCAAACTTCCTCCTGCTGCTGCTGTCATTGTGTGGGGCTCCTGTGCCAGCATCCCCGATGGGGCTGGTCCATCCTGGCAGCTCCGGCCACGCACCCCGTTCCTGGCAGTGCCCGAATGGAGGGCGGCGTGCGGGATCCGTGTGCCGGAGCCGTGCAGGGATCTGTTGCTAAGCAGCCTTTGGAGCAGCTCTGCCGCGGCGAGAGGAGCGATGGCAACACCATCACTGCATTTCATAGCACTGGGTAGTCTTGGGGTGCACTTGGGCATCGCCCGGATGGAGACCCCCAGCTCCAGCAGCCGTGGGTAAGTCTTATAAACCCAAAAGTGATATTTCTTCTTCCACCATTGTCTTTCCTGCAATTAATCAGCGGGAGCAAATCCTCATGACAGCATCATAACGGTGTTTGGTTTGGGAAGGAGCTGCTGGAGGAAATGTCAACGTGCTGCTTAAATAAAATTGACTGTGTGCTGCTGCTCAGCTGCGTTGGGATGGAGCTTTGTCTGGAGGATGACAGGGAGCTGGAAATTAAGGGGGAGGGAGGGGGAAAAAAGCTTCTGTCAGCACCTTATGTGAATTTCAAGGCAGTGGAGGCATTGGCCAAACCAAAGGCGTTGGCATTTGGGAGGGCTCCCAGCTCTGTTGCTGAATTTAGCTGGAGGACAGTGGAGGCAGGAGCAACCCCATGGGCTCCTGTGTGGGTGAATGCACTGTGCCATCAAGCAGCGTGCCAGGTCCTGGTGGTCCCATCCTGCTGTGCCATGGGGATGGCATCAGGGCACCAAAGGATGCCCAGGACTTGCATTGCTTTGCGATTCTTGTGTGCCACTTGTCTGTGGATTGCTCTGACTGGTGGGCTGTGGCCATCACCATCAGTTACCTGCAGGGTCATATTTAGCCTTCATTTATCAACTGATGCCGAGTTGTGGGGCCTCTGCTCCCTGCAGAGCTCTGGCATGGGGCTGAAGGACACAGTGACCCCACCTTTACAACCCTCTGGTTCTGGGTCTTTCCCAAAAGCTGGATTTTCAGGACCCTGGCCCTGCCCTGGGATCTGATCCCATCTTGTGCCATCTTGCACCGGACCAGCGTTGCTGGGCGGTTGGGGCGCACGGATCCCTATGGAAGCATGGGCAATGTGCCACCATAGCTGTGGGTGATGGGGTCAGACTGTCCTGTGCCCTGATCCCAGACCCGTCTGGGTGTCCCTGGAGGGAACCAGGCCAAGCAGCTTCAGCTCCCCACTTGCATGTGTTTCTGCCTGCTGAAGTCTGCTTCTCCTCTTGCTCATTTATAAAGCCTCAAATGTGTTTTCTGTTCCTGAAGCACCATCCACGAAGCAGCTTGCCCAGTTTTACCCGAACTTTCTGAACCAATTTCCATGTGAGATGAGGCAAAGTCTGCATGCTGGCTGCCCTGGGATGTTGGCATTCAAGGGAATTTTGGTGCATGGGACCCTACAGGACTGGGCTACCCCCCTCCCTCTGCTCTGCTGGTTATTTTGCAGCATTACACAGCTGCTTAAGCAGCTCTTTTGGGGCTATTCACACCTTTTTTCCCCCTCCTCTGCAGGTAAATCCATTAGTACCAAATCCTGCCTGACCCTGAAGGGGAGTGAGCACTGTGCTATCCGCTCTGCAGCTCTCCGTGGTCCCTATAGCCATGCACGTACTCCATAGGGAATGCCATGGGGCGTGTGCAGCTCCCACACTAGGAAACCCCTTTTCCTGGCAAAGGAAGAGCCCAGACATTGAGAGATGCTTGGTGCAGAGCCAGACATGGGGGCATAGCGTGTGCACCAGGTCTCTGGTTGGGACTTGAGGTCCCCTGTGGTTTGCACACCTCTGTTGGGTGCCAGGCACCAGCCCTGGTGCTGGGGCATTGAGGAGGGCAGGATCAGACCCTGATGGACTTGTGAGATGGTGGGGAATGGGAGAGAGCTCCAGCTAGAAATGGTGTTTGGGGATGCATGTGCTGGGTAGCGGGGGGCACTGTTCCCCTCCTTGGGCTGCTGGTGCATCCCGGCTTCTGCATCTGCTGGGGGGTTCCCACTGGGTCCTTGTCACCCCAAAATACACGCCTCTTCTGCCTTATCAGGCAACCACATGCTCATAACCTCTTTTTCCTTCCCCGTCCAGCTGGTGAGTGTAAATCAGCTCCTATGCCTTGGAGCTGGCATGAAAGCCCCATCAGCCTGACAGAGGGTAGTGTTTGGATCCATTCGAGTTCAAAACCTCTTGTTTGGTGATGACACGCAGAAATAATCACTCACTTGGCACCCAGCAGCAGTTTGGGTTATTTGTTTGGGGTCTGGCTCCTGGTGTTGAATAACAAGCTGCCGCCAATGCTCTGCCTGCGAGTACTTGGCCGAGTGAATGGACGGGCTCTAAACCTGCTCTTTCAGACCAGATTAATCACATTAGGCTTTGTCAATGCAAAAATTACCTCATCATTGGCACTGGCAGGTGGTGTAGAGCAGCAGACTTATTCAATATTTAAGAAAGCTGCATTGCAGAGCTGAGAAGGCTGGAGAAATAGGTTGCCTGTGTCAGTGTCTTTGCTGGTGGAGACGATATCTGCAGGCACCAAGTGTGAAATGTTGAGTTCACCATAAAAACCTGATTATTGCACTGGGAGGCTTCACAATATGGAATTTGCTGGTTTCTACCCCATTATGTTATTTCCAGATGGCTAAACCAGTGTGTTTGGGCAGCCCTGTGATGGTCTCTTTGCAGATGCCTGACTGGTGGTAGCACCATGAGAGGCTTCAGGTCCTGCTCAGGGCACCAGCAGCCACGTATTGCTCCTGGTGCCCATAGGGCAGGATCACTCCTGCCATGGGGCTCATGCTGCCTTTGCCTGCCTGCCCAGGGCTGCTGGAGGGTGAGAAGGACCTGCTGGTTGCTGATGCTGCATCTGCTGGGTTTTGGGTGCTGGTGCTGGGCCCGTGAATCGGCACCTCTTGGCTTGGAGCAAGCGGGACAACTTGTGGCTCAGGGAAAGGCAGAAATTCATGAAAGGTGTTCAACCCCTTTTTATTAAGGCATGATCAAACTCATGGGCTCCGTCATACAGAAGTAATGGAGCAGCGTGATCAGAATCATGTGCTTCTTCCTTAAGGCCAGAAATTAAGATCTTGCTTCTATTCCTGGCTCTGCCGCCTCACTCATCCCGACCTCCACTGGGAATCAGGAATGGGAGGGCTCCTCACATCCCTGTTGATGGCAGACCTGGGGGGAGCAGGTCCCAGGACCCTCTGGGGACAGCCAAACCCTGGAAGGTCTTGGCATCGTTCTAGGATGGGACGTTTTCATTTCATTAACTAACTGCCGCTGCATCCCATCGATCACAGCTTGGATTGCCACAGCCTTTTGTTTGTGAGCAAGGGGGGAAAAAGCCACCGTAAGCTGTTATTTTGTTCTTTACTGTGCACTAAAAATGCAAAACGAAGCATTAGGACAAGCAAGAGTAGTTGCTGGAAGTAATGCAAAGTAGAGCTTCGAAATCTATTATTTATAGGCGGAGGAAAGACTTGTGTATTCCTCCAGGAGCCGTCCCCGGGCTCTTCTCCATGTGCAACAAAGCGAAACACCCGCAGCCTCTCTATTATAAGCAGAAAGTTCTAGTTAGGGAAGGAGTTTTCCTCCCCAGTGCTGGAATTGATCACTCTGCCCTCTTTGCTAGGAAAAACCATGGATTTTCCCCTATTCCTGACACTCCTGCTCCAGGTGACCTTGGGCAAGTCCTTTATCCACCTTCATCTTCCCCCACATGGATGCTGACAGTGCTGCCCTTCGGCACCCCTCTTAAATCTGTGTCCAGCCCCAAGGGACCCCCTGGCTCCTGGTGGTACCCAACATCCCTGCCAGGGGGTTGCTGCTGCAGTGCAGGTTGTGGAGGTGCTGGTGGGGACTGAAGTGAACAGTTTGCTTGTTTAATTGACCTTGTCCATCGGAGCCTCCTGGTTTGGCACAGGAATAGTGGCTGGATGAGACCAGCAGGGCACTAATCACCCCACGTGCTTCACTTCTTTTTTTATATATCTATGTATTTTTGGAAGTTAGCAGTGAAGCAAAGGTGAGCCTTAAATCTCTGCTGTCTCTTCAGGAGTGATGGAGAAACCCCTGCACTATTGCAGAGCACAAAGGGGAGGGTGGGAGTTGCATTTTTCCCCCATTCTGGGAAAGTTGCATGTGTTTTCCTTGCTTGGTGCCTGGGATTTCAGTGGGGCAGCTTTGCAAGCTCCCATTTTCCACCTCCTCCTCGAGACAACCCCCCCAATGCCTCTGTTGGAGTTTTGCTGAGAGCTTGGAGTTGTTTTGTGCCCTGAATAGGTGCATTTCTGGCTTTGGGCTGAGCTCTGGTCCTGCTGGGACATGCTGGCAGCTCTGGGATGCTGCTTTGGTGCTGGGACATGGTTACCTGAGCCAGGGAGGAATCCAGGGCAGGATCTTCCCGGGGCAGCAGGTCTGGGAGGACGAATGGCCTGTGGGCTCTGCAGAGGGGTTTGGGTGTTTGTGGGCTGGTTTCAGCTCTGCTGCAGGCAGGAGGAAGCAATTCAAATGCAGGTGCTGCGAGCAATGCGGGCGTGAGGCTTCTGCGGCGGGGGTTTTTTTTCCCATCCCGGCTCTTTAGAGGTGATGGGCAGGGGGAAAGCTGCAGGTGGGAAGCAGCTGAGCTTATAGAAACTCCCCCCATCATCATGAGGTCCTAACAAAGGGGTGATTTGTATCCTCCTTGGTGCCTTGTGCTCTAGTCAGCACTGCAGCAAAACCAAGCCCTTCATGGAGGGACTGCCTTTTCTCTCTTATTTCCACCTTAAAGGGGGGCTCAACCTGAGCTTTTCCCTTTGCAAGTGATCTCTTGTGGGTGATGCTGTCCATAGACCCACAAGATGCACCCTCTGCTCTTGGGGACCATCCTGAGGGATGCAGTGACTTGCAGTGGGATGGCAGCATCCCCTGGTACCCCATGGGCTGCACAAGAGGAGAGATCCTGCTCTCCCCTTGGCTGGGGAACTGCTCCGCCTGCAGTGTTCACCCTCTGTAAAAGCACTGGTTATCCCCCAGAAGAGCTGACGGGACACATGGATCCATCCCTGTGCCATGGGCGATGCTGGTCAGCATCGGCTTGTGCTTTGCCATCCAGTTCCCATCCCCTTGTGGTGGGTGGAGGGGTAAAACACCCCCAGAAAATGGGAATAAGCTGAATAAATCTGGTTTTTAATAAAAGCTGTCAGGCTGGCTGAAAGGAGAAAGGGTTTGAAGAGATCCCTCTCTTATTTGGAGGTAAGTAGGATACCGTGTTCAGGTCCTGTTATCACAGAATGGTTGCCACATCGTCCTTCCGTGCCTCTCACAGCTCCATTTAGCAAAGCTGAAAAACAGGAGTTTTGTTCCAGAGAGGATGTGGTTTTGGGGGAGAAAGTTTCCCACTTTGTAGGCTTTCCTCCGAAACAAAATCAGCCTCTTCCCTCCCAGCTCTGAAGCCTCGTAATTAATGTGAGGTCGGGCATCTCATTAATTACATCCACACTGAGCGCGGCTGCATTGCCCTCCTGGGAGGGTTCTGCTTGTGGGCTCCTGCATCTCGTGCGCAACATCCAGACAGTGACTGAAGTGACATTCCTGTTCCTGCTCCTCAATGCCAAAACTAAAGCCCTGCCTGGTGTGATTTAGTGGGGTTTGGTTTGGTTTATTCCCTCACAGCCTGCCTGGAAGCACTTGGATACCTCCATCAGCATCGCTGCTGTCTGGGAGCAAAGGGATTGAGCTCCCCGGTGTGCTGAGGCTGACTGGCGCAGCACCGGTGTCCCCGCGGCCCCTCGGCAGCCGGTGATGACCGACGCGGTGGTGGGAGGCAGCTCTGACCGGTGGATGTGCCCCAGCGACAGGACCATGTCTCTCCGGGCCAGGTAAGAGGAGGGAGCGGGGTAGTGGGATGCTGTTGGGGCAGGAGGGAGGAAGGAAGGGAAGTCCCCAGGGTTGGGAGGTGATGCGGGTGCACCCACCATGGTTCTTCCTCTGGGAATGTTGGGAATTGGGTTTGCATTCGTTGGATGGAAACATTTTTCCATGTTACCTCCTAAACCACTGTGAAAGGTGTTGGGGACAGACCCATGGGCATGCAGCACCCCAGTGCCGAAGAGGAACTCTGTCTGTCCTCACGTACGTGGCCAACATAGAGGGTGATGCTGCATCCCACCGTATGCAGACTCTTGTCCTGTATGGGTGGGTGCTGGTTTTGGGTGCCTGGACAGTGCAGGGGCTGCAAGAAGCTCATATTTGGAGCTCACTGCTCCACATCACTTTGGAGGAGCAGTGGGGATCCATGGGGAGGGATGCACTGTTGGGGACCATCACCTTGAGGTGGGGAGCACTGTCCTCATCCCTTCTCTCACCTAATCCTTGTTCCCTTTCTTCCCGTGTGCTTCCCAGCAGCGAGAAGGAGCAGTAAGTATCTCGCTTGCTTTATTTGGCCTATTGCTCTTTAACTGCTGCTCTGATGGTGCTGAGAGAACAGGAAAAACCTCGCTCTGGATGCAAGGAAAAAGCAATTAATTTGGGGAAGCGTTGCACTGGGTTTTAATGAATTTAAGGCTTAAGACTGTGCAGATCTGCTCAGCCCAGGGGGAAAACAGCCAGGGAAGGTCTTTAGATGAGCAGAAAGATGAGGGGAGGAGAGGTGTTTGCTTTTTGCATCCTTCGTTAGCATTTCCCCTCTGCCACTTGCTAATTTGCCAGGCTGAGTGGCAGACGGCACCGTGTCACCAGGTTAAAGCTTCCTGACACCCAGGCAGCACTCACTGTGCTAAAGGATCTTTGGAAATGATGTGAGGAGAGGAAAAACTCCCATGTTTGATCAAATGTACCCAAAATAACACCCATTCCTGTGGCCAGCACCCTGGCACCGCAGCTCGCTGGCAAACCTGCTGAGAGCAGGGGGCAAAACTAACTGTGTCAGTTGATGCTTTATGTGGAAATAAGGGCATTTTCGAAAAAGGAATCTGTTTTCCCTTATGAAATCAGTGTTTCCATATGAAATGCCTCTCAAAATGGAAACAAGAGCTTCCATCCAGTGGGTGGAGGCTATTTGCTAGAAGAAAGCTTAGTGGATGGGAAGGTATCATACCCCTTCTGCCTGTGCTTGGGAACTGGTGCCTGGTTGTTGCCCATTTACACGTGTGGTTACACACATGATGTGTGTACAAAGCCCTGTCCCCCCTCTGCTGCAGGGTCCCCGCTGGCTGGACAGCGCGGGGCGGCCAACCCGACCGGCAGCGCAAGAGCGTGGAGCTGACGGATGAGGAGAAGGAGATCATCAACCGAGTCATCGCCCGTGCTGAGAAGATGGAGGAGATGGAGCAGGAGCGCATCGGGTAAGGTGGTGATGGTGGCACCACGGTGCTGGTGGGATGGGAAGGACCAAGAGCTGCGCTGGTGGGAGAAGACAATCACTTGGCTGCTTTCCTGGCCAGCAGCTACTGCACTGCAGTGTTTCTCCTGCAAGGGAGCCTGCGGGGGATCTTTTGGAGCTGGCGTTGGTCCTTGGCCAGGAGGAACCTGTAAGCAGGGGAAGGAGCTGCTCCCTGTGCTGCTGTAGTCTGGACGAGGAATTTATCCATTTCTTTTGGGTCCAGAAGGGATCATTAAAAACATCTCATTTTGAGAAGCTGCTTGCGCAGTCCTGAGCCCAAACACCCAGAGCTCACCAAAAGGTGTTTTGTCTTGATTTGTTTTGTCTTGATTTGGGAATACTGATGGATCCATTGCCTGCTCCTAGCTGCATGTCCCCGTGGTTAATCCCTCCTGCCCCCCAGAAATGAGCTGTCTGCAAAGATGAATTGGTCTGAGTGATGCCATGAGGGTGGCCATGTGTTGGGACCAGCTTCTGGGGTGCTGGCACTGCCCCAAGCGCATCTATAGTGGGGCATCCAAGATTGCTGGTGTGTGTTCTGGGGGCATCCCTGGTGCTGACGCACCCAGCGTAGAACAGAGGGCAAGTGGTGCTTGTGTTTGCTTTTATTGCATCTCTACCCTGCTTGTCAAAGGTGCCAGGCGAAGTAATGCCAATAATTGGGTATTGACTTGCTCTGCTGGGGTGGTTTCCGGAGGGCATCGCCGTGATCCCGTTTGCCAGGCGTCGTGCCTCTCTCCATTACAGAGCAGCATTTCATTCTTGCTGGGCTCAAGCATCGGCTGCTGCTTTTTTTCCTTGCAGGGAAAATACTCAGTTCCAGGCAAGCACGGAGCTCTCAGCCACCTTGGGACCGTGTCAAAGCCCCTCTTAGCTCGGGGGTGGCTTTGCTCAGCAAACAGGCACATTGCTCTGTGGGGCAGCTGCTCGGTGAAACACAGGGGAAGGTCCTGGCTTTAACCTACCCGAGGGGAGATTGAGATGGGCTCTGAGGCAGAAGCTCTTCCCTGGGAGGGTGCTGAGGCGCTGGCACAGGGTGCCCAGAGAAGCTGTGGCTTCCCCATCCCTGGCAGTGTTCAAGGCCAGGTTGGACACAGGGGCTTGGAGCAACCTGCTCTAGTGGAAGGTGTCCCTGCCCGTAGCAGGGGTTGGGACTGGAGGATCTTTAAGCCCCCTTCCAACTCAAACCAGTCTGGGATTCTATAATCTGCCTGCACCCACAAAGATTTAATCCATCACCCTGACTGCTTAATAACACTTAAAATACTGTGTGTGTTTGCGATGCAGCCCTGGGGTGCTCCAGCTGCACCCCGCGGCCTCTGAAGTCATGGATTTATTTACTTGTTTCTAGAAATGCTTTGTTAGGAGTAGGTCTGTGAACGGCACAGGCAGATGCTGCCTCAACACTGCCTGGGCTCAGCGTGTGCCCCATGTATGTGCTGCTCTCTGGGCTCGGGGCAGCTCCCTGTCTGGCATTGCCTCGCATTACAGCATTCCCTGCTTTCCTCTCCCAGCTTTCTAGTAGAAAGCAGGTGAAAGCAGCTATGAATGGTGGTGATTCATTCCCAAAAGTGCTTACAACCAGCGTTTTCTCAGCTTTGCCCATTCACAGCCCTGTAAGAATTACTCTCCAGTGTGATGATGCTCTTTGGTTTATGCTTAAATCAACTTTAGCAGTGGGGGAGAGAGAGCTTTTTCTGCATCGTGCACTGCTGCAGCTGTTTGCAAACGTGCAGAAGCTCTCCCTTCTCCCTTCACTAGCTGAGCTGGAGGAGGTTCTCTCATCCTCATTCATGAAAAAGCCGGTGGAGGACTTGGTGCCTCCTCGGAGTAGAGCAGGGGAGGGCTGGCGGATGTGCAGGCGCAGCTGATTCGCCTCCTGCGCGTAGGCGAAGCAGGAGCTTTGCCAACTCCTTTGTGTTTGTTGGCTTGCACAACAAGAGCTGTCGGATGTGCAGCTACAGAAATAGGGGACAGCGTCTGTATCAGTCTCGTACAGAATCACCCGTTCAGGAGCTGCTCGGACATTATCCAGGATAGCTCCTTATAGCACAGACTAATCCGGGTTTGCCAGCCTGGCCTCCGGAGGGATGCAGCGGTTGTGGTCAGAGAGGCTGCTCTAAGGAGGTGCTCCCAGAAAGCCCGATTTTCTGGGATTTTCTATAGAGTAAGGGATAAACAAAGGGAAGATCCATTAAAAACCTGGTTTGGGTTAATATAAGGAATAGTTTAAATGAAGTGGATGTGCCTTCCAAAGGGGGAACACGCAGCAAATACTTGGAGTTGTCTTATGAGTGGATGTGGTTTTGTGTGCATTTGAGATTTATGTATAATACTTGAGCAATCACGAAGTCTCCAGCTGGCTGCAAATGATCCTCCTCATGCCTTGAAGTCCCCCCTGATTTAGTGCCATCCATCTCTTCCATCTCCTGACCTCGCGTGTCCCCTCTCCTGTACCTGCCGTCCCATGAGCCCCTTACCTCCGCCAGCCAGGGCAGGGTGAGAACAAATCGATGCTGCTTGTTGAGAAGATGTTTGTGGAATTGGTCTTCACGTCAAACCCAGCCCAAATTAATCTAGCAAAAGAGTATTTTTAGCACTGGGGATGGATGGAGGCCGGCGGGGTACGTGATCTGGATGCCGATGAGGATTGTAGGACAGGGACACTTTGGTGTGTGTTTTTATTTTGTCTGGGTCGTTGTCTTTTAGCACGGAGAAGGATAATAAGAGCTGAAATTATCTTGAACAGTGATAGAGTGCAAGTTGGTGAAGGACTTCACAACTGCCTGGGGATTAGGATAATCCTTTGGGCTAGTTCAGGAACACAAGAGCTGAAAGTTGGCTGGCAGAAGGAGCAGAGGGCAAAGTGGATCTGCAGCAGGGATGGATCCATTCCCACTTCTTCTTCCACCTCTGCTTGGCCGGGCTCATGCTCAGGGGGAGGTCTCTCTGTGCTGCCTCCTGCTGTGGTGGTGACGCTCCAGCTGTGGTCCGTGAGGAACCCATGCCTCCCAGCTGATACAGGACCATATGCAGGCACTAATTGGCTCCATTATATACGTATAATTGGGTGCTATCAATAACCCACCGAGTCTGCTCTGCTGCCTAATGAGGTCCCATCGTGCTCTCGGCATCAAAGAAAATATCTTAAAACCCATCCAAAGTTAGAAATCGCCATTTCTGGGGAGCGCCTCGTGGCACAGAGCTGGTTGTCCCCAGAGTGATGTGACACATCGCTCCTGGATCCGGCTGTGTCACTTCCTGGCTGCAGCGATTCCCTTCCCTCCCGTTGCCTCTGAAAGGGTGATGCTCTGACTGTCTCCTCCAAGAGGACCAGCTATCAAGCAGGGTTGCATTTTAATTTGGCTACTTATTGCTGGGATGACACAGGCATAAACTGGAGCAGATGGCTGAAGTCCCAAGGGATTAAGTCATTAACCCCGGTGGCCGGCAGCAGAGATGCTCTCTGGGGACCACAGGCTCGTATCTTCTTCCTTGTGTTCAGACAACACAGAAATAAACACAGGGGCTGGGAAGGGCAGGGACGTTGCTGGAGGCAGAGAGAGATGTTTCCTGAGATGCCAGCTTCTAGAAGAGATGAGGTTGATTCGTGGCCAGAAGACAGCTCACGTGCTGCTTGAATCTCTGTGATGGTTCCCCTCTTTCCCCCCTCCCCCCCAAAAAACCCCTTCTCTCTTATTTCTCAGACTGGGATGAGCTTCCCTGTAACAGATCACAGGAGGCAGCAAGCCCCTGGGATGATGTGCTAGAATGGGATACTTAGAAATGCCTGAATCCCCTGAGCTCCTTGGGCATCTTCCCTCCATAGGGCTCTCAGTGCAGGATGAGCTTTGAAAGCCAACCTGTGAAAGCTCAGCTGATGCTTTACCTTTGGTTACCTGTGTGCATGTAAGGGCAGAAAATTGCTTCTAATTTTTCATCCTGATTTTAATTATGTTTTCTTTAATCTGCAGCTCGGCTTCTTTTCTTGCCTCTTTTATACCATTAAATTTAGCCTTAATTTAATATTCAGTCCTTTAAGGCACATGATTTCCCCACGGAGGCAACTCAGTGCTTAATTCTGGAGGCACTTTGTGACCTCCTTTGTGTTTTACTTCAGTTCTGGTTTTGCCATGTAAGTGGTGGCTGAGTTCGTTCCCGTATGGGGCTCACCCAGCTCGTGGTGCCCTGCATCAGGTTCTTCTCCCACCCCTTGCAGCAGTTCCTTCTCTGCTACATTAAATGTCCTCCCCGACGCGATTTAAAAGCGATTTAAAAGCCATTAGGCACGTCTTTAGCCATTCATTTCTGCAGAGTGGCAATGAATATTTAAACACAACAAACTCTTACGTGCCTGCCTGCTGTGAAGTCTTGTTTCCCGAGATCACCAGCACTTCGTGCCAGTGATTCTCTGTCCCTCTCCGGGTTGCTGGGAAAATGCCAGTGCTGTAGCACTGGGAGTTTCTATCCTATCTAGGATTCACCCCAGCCTAAAGTGGTCCCTCAGCCTGCGCAGCCTTTACTGCATCCCTGTGAGACCCTCTGCCTGCATGAAATTATGGGAGATGTTTGCAGCTCTTCCTCTGCCCGCGCTGGGGCTCCTTGGCGCAGACAGGAGCTGATAGAAGAGGGAGGTCTCCCACAGCCTTTGCCTTTCTTTTCCAAACCATATTTATGGGGCCAGGCTGATACTGTATTCCCCGGGACTGTTTTATTGCTGTTATCTCAGGTGCATGTTAAGCACTTCAGATAAAGCCTATTGCCCCATTCTCGTATCTTGCTTCCATCAGCGCATAACGCGTATTTCTTTGGCGGATGACGGATGCTCTCACGCTCTGCAGGGCTGTTTCCAGGAGCAGCGATGCTGGGCTCAGCCAGCTCCCTGCCACTGGCTTCAATTACTCTCCTTTTGGGCTTTTTCCCTCCGTACTTTAACAGTTTGAAGCATATTTTCCTGCTCTTTGAAGTTAGAGAGGCCAGAGGGATGGGCACTTTGAAGTGCACGTAATGGTAAGGAAAATGTTGCTGTAGCCCTAGACGTGCAGGGGAGAGGGATGAACTGGATGGCTGTTTTATGTGCAATAAAAATGAGGGGGGAAATGATATTTAGGGGAGAGAAAAGCTTTTGGGAGGGCAGAAAGCTTGTTCTTGGCTGTTACCTGGGCAAGAACAGGGCATCCCTTTGGTTAGCAGTGGGAGAATAGCACGTGTGTGGGGCTCTGGCATGCATGTAAGGGTGGTCCTGGATGGAGTCAAAACCAAACGTGGGCTTTTTGCTCCCAGTTTTCACCTTAATCAGGAGGTTCCCAGCCCACGGGTCTTGGTGCAATACCCCCTTTCGCAGGCCCTGCCCTCTTCTGCCTGCTTCACACCGCGGCTTAAATTATAACCTTTTATCCAGTCCTCTCATGGCAGTGTTCAAATCAGGGGGAAAAATAAGCCTATTTTCTCCAGCTTGAATGGGTATTTTAATTAGGCAAATGTGCTTCATTTGAAACTGGTGCCACAGGTGTCTGTACTGACTGCTCAAGCTCTTCCACTGGTTAAAAAACCTCTTAAGGAGCTGCTTCTGGTAAATGAGAGACTGAGAAAGATTTTGCAGCTAAATAATGAATCTCTTGAAATGCAAAAGCTTTTTTTTTCCCCCCTTTGATTGTGCCATTTGTTCTAGTTTCTATAATAAGTTTGTTTGGGCTTGCAGATTTCCAACTGGAAGCTGCTGCTCTTGGAGCAGAGCTCTTGCAGCACAGTGGGAAGGGAGGGGATTGCAGAAGATATGGGGCTTGTACATGTGCTTTGCTGCTAGGAAATAAAAGGGTTTGCCCCCAGAATGTTTCTCCTGCTGAGGTGGGAGCAATGTGCAGTGACAGGAGCTGGATGCTGTGGTTATTTCCTGTTGGGGGCTCTTTGTGGGGACCCTGTGTTGCATGTGGGATGTGGGCTGGGAGCAACTATGGGATGATTCATTTCATTTCAATAAGAAACGTTTGGGGAGCAGCCAGTTTCCAGGTTTTAATTGGAATGCTGCTGGCTGGGTGTTTGGGGGATGATGCAGCTCTCTCGAAATCACTGGGTCCCCATGTTTGCAGCAGGGTGTATTGGCTGCGGAGCTTGGGAAGGCACCAAGGACAGATGGTGGCCCTAGAACTGACTTATTCCATAGGAGGAAATCACCCAGGAGCTTTAAGGTGCCTCCTAACCCAAACCTTCCTGTGATTCTCTGATCTGCAAAGCAGCGAGCAGCTGCTGGAGGGCAGGAATAGCAAGCCGTATCCCCCAGGAATAAGGCCGGAGCAGGGCGTTAGGCTGGCAGATCGCTTCCCTATTAAGAGCAACGTGGAAAGGCATTAAAGCAGCTCGCTGTGGTCTGAGGATGTTATTTTTCAGCAGAAGGGTGAGAACCAGAATTGCTCTGTTTAGAGAGCCTGTGGTCATGTTGCTGCTGGAACTTCAGGCTGTGAACACTGAAGGAACTTGCAAGCTCACCCATCTGCTGTCTGGTGACACTGTAGCTGTGAAAACAGTGATTCCTCCTGATGTCTGGCTCCGCTGCATGCCCAGCCCCAGCCCAGCTTTCCTGCCTCCTGTCTGGGAATGGGCTGCAGGTTGGTTAAGAGCTGTCGGGAGGCATCTCCTCATCATCAGCCCTTGAGCCCAGGGGGACCAGCCCCTGCGTAGGGAGGAATGGGGATTTCTCCAGTGCGTTTTAGCATGGCCAATGTCTTCCACCTAATCGAGATGCTGTAATAACACAGCATTGGTTGGGTAAATCACGGAGCTTGACTCGGTGGCTGACTAAGTGCTTCTAGATGCTCCTCTTGACCGCAGCAAGCTTCCAACAGGGCATTTTATGAACTGTAATAGGCTGCACGTTCCACAATGCTTTATTTTCCCCTTCTTGCTGCTATTCCTTCATCAAGCACCCATGCACATCACCAGCATTGCTTTTCCATGTGTGGTCTGTGGGATATTGTCCATCTTGTGAGCGATGGCACCTGCTGTATGGGCAGCTCATATATTGTTTATGAGCGATTCAGCGGTGCTGGCAGCCAAGCTGCCCTAAATCTGAAGCTGTCAACAGACATGTGGGGAAATGTCTTTTAAACATCGGGTGGTTTTTATGGCACAGTGCGTTAGCGGCTGTGTCGCATTCGGGTCAGGCTGCCGAGGGCGAGGGGGGCTTGTGCTCTCTGTGGTGGGCCTGGGTCTCCTCCTCTTCCCTTTCTTCATTCCTTCTCCTTCCTCACTGACTGGCATAAATAATGCATCGCTTTTCCCTTCTGGTGCTATTTTTAGGACCAGGATTCTGGGTTAACTGAGCGTACAAGACGCCGTCAGCTCCCGGGTGCTCCACGGGCAGCTTGCTCCTGCTCTGGCTTTGCAAACTGCTTTTGCCATGGCAATAGAAGTTGTTTAACTGGGGTCTTTATTACCTTTGCAGGAGCCAGATGTGCTTTTATAGCCTGCTCTCCAGTGGGCTTTTTGCATCTCACTCAAAGGGCTAAGAATTTCCATAAAGTAAAGTGCATGTAATATATTTACTTAGAAAATGAGAAAATGGATTGATTCATCCAGTCCTCCCGCCAGAGCCCTTCCAAGATCTCCTCTTGCAGTTCTTCCACAGGCAGTCGCTGGGATTGGGTGGAGAAGCTTCCACCTGGGGAAAAAGCTGCTTCACTGACACCAAACCTGTGCAAAGGTGTTGACTTGGGTGGATTTTATGCACATGGGCTGGTATCTGCTCTCTGGCAGTTGGTAGTCATGCCATATATAAAGCTATAGGGGAATATAACGCTCAGACATGTCCCCTGGGATATGTCTTTCCCCTGGTTGCATTGCCATAACTGGAAGAGGGGCAGCTCTGCTGGAAGCCGCCCCAGGAAAAGGAACAGCAGGACCAAAGGCAGTGGGATCCCCGCATCCCATCTGCACGGTGCCTTTCCCAGCAGCCCTGTTCCCTTTCCACCAGGCGCCTCATGACCCGGCTGGAGGACATGCGCCGGAGCGTGCTGGGGGACGGGGTGAACCGCTGCATCCTGTGCGGGGAGCAGCTGGGACCACGGGGATCTGCCTGCGTTGTGTGTGAAGACTGCAAGAAGGTGAGACCCACAGACCCACACAGACAACCCCCAGTGCAGAACCGGGCACCTCGCTCCTTGGGTCCATTGCCCAGCATCCGACCGCTCCTGGCACCGGGGGGGCATCCATCTGCAATCACTGATGTTTGTGCTGGGAGAGCTCTTGTGCCCAGCTCTCATTAACCTGATGCTCCCGAGGGGTTGGTGCTGGGGTGGTGGGACCTTTTGGTGCCGCCCGGTGCCATCCAGGGCTTTGCTTTCTCTGCAGAACGTCTGCACCAAGTGCGGGGCGCAG
>NW_009939040.1:548-3468 GCF_000696875.1 Nestor notabilis | reverse complement strand
AGACCACCAACAGCCGGCCCCACGCTATCTGGCTCTGCAAGATCTGCTCTGAGCAGCGGGAGGTGAGTGTGGCGGCCCCGGGTGCTTCACCATGGTCCCTGCCCTTGGTTTCATCCTGTGCATGGTCCCAACCCCAGACCTCTGAGATGGAACCAGCTCCAGACTGGGGGATGCTCGCAGGGACTTCCAGCCTCTCCCCCAGCACCACTAAACTTTGCCCAGGTACTTGAGTCTGGTTCTTATGGGATGAGCTTGTTTTCTATATAAAATTCCATTCTTTTATTCTTGAAAACAAAGTCTTGGGGCTGAAGAGGCCGTTGTGGCCAAAGATCAGCTCCCTACATCTACAGGGTGCAAAAGATGAAGAGTTTATTAATCAGCAGGGTGGCTGCAGAGTAGAGAGATAAGGGGGTTCATATGCTCCCTGTTTTCTGCTGGAGAGGGACCCTAGTGATGCAGGGGATGAAGGCTGCCAAGTCTGCACCCAGCATTCCACCCCCTGCGTGCCCCTCCAGGTATGGAAGCGCTCCGGTGCCTGGTTCTTCAAGGGTTTGCCCAAGCAAGTGCTGCCCCAGCCGATGCCCATCAGCAAGAACAAGGGACCCCAAGCCCCGAGTGAACCCAGCCCATTGGAGCCACCCACCCAGGACCAGAAACCCCCCTCTCGTGCACCCACCCGAGGTAGGTGACAGCAGGTACTGACTCTCATTGCAAGGGGTGCAGGGGTTTTGGGTCTCTTCCCATCATTGGCAAGGACAAGCCCTAGCAGAAAGCATCCGGAGCAGCTGTGGAGCTGTTTTCTGAAGGGTGCAGAAATGGCTCTGCTGCCCTCCCTGCATTTTAATTTGGGCTGTCCACATCAGGATGGCCAGGTTTGAAGGGACATCCTTAAGCAAAGCAGCCCTGGGTGGGTATCTGGGGAACCCATCTCAGGGTTCAGACAGTGCCTGGGTATGAACATGGTGATGCAGAAGCCTAGAAAAACAAGAATCTAAAAGGAAAGATGGGGAAAGGGCAGTAGCACGTCCTGGGCTGGTGCTGGTGGGGCGGGTGGGCTGCAGCTTCACTACTTCTCGCTCTGTTTGTGCCCCCAAGGCCAGGCGGACGCCAGGCCCGCAGCCGAGCAGGACTCCGATGGTAAGCACCGGCATCCGCACCCTCCCCTGTGCCGCTGCCTCGGTGCTGAGACCCTCTTCTCCTTCCCTCCTGCCCCTGCAGTGTTCTCCCGCAGGGTTTCCCATGGGAGGCTGCGGCGGGACCTCTCCTTGCTGCTGCCACCCATTGCCTGGGGACAGAGTTATTCTGGGGCTTCCCCACCTACTGCACACGCCTGGGCTGAAGCGCTGCGGTTGAAATGCTGAGCTGAATCGGCTCGTAGGTGGTGTTTCCTGCTGCTGATTGGAAGGTGTTTTTATGGTTATTTAATGGCAGTCCTTAGAAAACCTCCCATGGAAACTTTAGGAAGCTTGCAAGGGGCTTCATGCTGGCAAGGGATGGAGCAGCAGAGCTGGTGACGTTGGGTTTCCCCCACTGCAGCTCTCAATGCTGGTGCCCTGCGCCGAAGCTTGTGCCATGCATGTGTAGCAGAGCAAGGTGAGGATGTAGCAATGGGTTGTTATCACTAAACTTTGCCCCCCTCCAGCATTTGCAGCCCCACAAGGGCACACCCAAGTGATGCTGACCGAGAAGGCTGAATTAGGCAGCAGCAATCAGTGCCTCCTGCTTACCAGGGCAAAGCCATGTTTCTCATCTTTCTAACCTCCAGTGATGCTCCAGACCCGCATCCCCAAGACACTGCTGCCAGCACTGGCAGGAGCTGGGCATGGGGATGCTCCCAGACAGGCTGTGTCACTGGGAGTTAATTCTGAGGAAGCCCTTATTTCCAGTTTGGCATCAGAGCACCGAGGCAATGAGATTACCTGATCCCCCTCCAACACGTGCTGCTCCTGGCCAGGCGATGATTAGGCTGGGAATAGCCCAGTGACTGCAGTGCAAAGCCTTCCTTTCCTCTCTCCTTCCTTGGCTATGTGGAGGAGGCAGTGAGGGGCTGAGGACACAAACCCCTTCCAGAGGGGTCCCTCCATCCCACCCTTCCTTTAGACCAGGGTTGGTTGTGACAGAGATGCCCCCTTGGCAGATGGCTGTGGGGCAAAGGAGGTTTTAGTGGCTGGTACCCAGGGGTGTGTTTGCTTTCCCAGTGGTGGCTGCCTGGGGCTTGGCAGTGGGCAGGCAGCATCTCAGTGGGCAGAGCCTTGTGCTGATCCCTGCTCCCTCCAGCCTGCAGCACTGCTTGCGATGGGGATGCATCCTGCACATCTGGGGAGTGGTGGTGTCGGGGTGAGCCCCATTGGAGGTACCCATAGGGGTACCCAGGCTTGGCCACAGCCTGTGCTACAGCTCAGAGCGCTGGTGGTGAGCTCCAGCTGAGCCCAGCCTGGTTGTGCCAAGTTAATGACCTTCATCTTCCCATGCAGCAGCAGTTGGGGAAGCCACTTAATTAAGACCATTTAATCACGATGGTAGCTGGTGCCCTTAAGCTTCCCCGCTCCACAACAGGCTGTTTTCATTACCCTGCAGGTCCCTCCTGTCATCATGCTCCTGACATGCCCATGATTTTCCTAAAGCTCCCTCAGAAATACAGCATTGCTATTTCTGCACCACGGGGCTCCTGGTGGTGGATGCTCGTTTCCCCTCCTCCTCCTCCTCAGCATCGCAGCATTTCTACCCCTCTCCTCTCCCCAACCTGCAATCTGTTGCATTTCACTTCCTCCTTGTGCCCGGTGACCCTGAGAGCCCAGCCAAGGATAAACATCCCATTTATGTCACAGCAAAGATTTATACCTCCTGTCTCCAGCACAAGCCAGGTGAGCGCCGAGACCTTTCCCATCACATCCATGGGTTGCAATTTATCACTGTGAAG
>NW_009939040.1:0-520 GCF_000696875.1 Nestor notabilis | reverse complement strand
TGGCTGGGATTTATCCGCTGGGATGGCCACTGCCGGGTGGATGGAAGTGAGAGGCAAAGGCAGCTGTCACCGTTGTCTTGCTAATAAATGGAAGATGATCAGCAAAAAGAAAATAAGAGCGCCTTGTTGCGGGGACCTGGAGCCGTGATGCCATTGGGGGTTTGATGGGTGCTGAGGACCAGCTGATGGATGCCTATGGCCTTTTTTTTCCCCATGGGACTCTCGTGTCTCATGGTTTCCCTGTGGTTTGCCGTGTCCTTCAGGCTTTGTTAAGCACCGTGTGCAGGTTTGATGGTGCAAAGCCCTCCTGCTGCTGCATAGGTGCTGGATGGTGCTCTGGGGGTGATGCTGCAGCGTCTGTACCCATCCTTCTCCTGACACCCCGGCTGGGCATCACCCAAGCAGCTCCTCCCAGGGCCGGTGTTGGGGATGGACGCGCGGCTGGGACATGAGCCTCACCGCTGCCTTTATCCCTCTCCCTGCAGGCAGTGATGTGACGGCGGCTGCCCGGGGGAGCCAC
>NW_009939039.1:0-530 GCF_000696875.1 Nestor notabilis | reverse complement strand
CGGGCCCGGAGCCCTTGGTCCGGTGCCACGTAGCGAACGGCTTCTCCTCACGCTCTGTGCGAGCGGGCAGTCTGCGCGCCGTGGGGCAGAGCCTCCGCCGCACTCCTCATCCCCGCCGGCCATCGCCTCACCGCAAGGTCGAGACTCGCCTGTACTATTAAGCCCGCTGCAGCTACTCGTAGGTGAAGAGCTGGAAGGGCCTGACCCTGTTTACGGTGCTGCCGGGGCGCCCCTCGACAGCCTCAGGCGAGGTGGGCCTCGGGGAGGGAAGGGAGCACGCAGGTGGGGAGGGAAACGGTTTAATCTTAGTATGCTTTGCTGCTAACATCACCTGCCTGAGATTCTTGGGTGCGAAGAAGTGCTTAGTCTTGTTCCATGTAGTTCCCGTGGAGGGGAACTAAGCTCCCAATTACCTCTAAAAGTTGGGAAGCTGAACGGTGTGCTGATGGCTACAGAGGAAGAGTGCAGTGGAGGGGCTAATGAAGGCCAGGTCTGACTGATTTCGGGTTGGTATTCTACTTAATGACTCC
>NW_009939038.1:0-8980 GCF_000696875.1 Nestor notabilis | reverse complement strand
AGCATCCTGGAGCGGGCGCCGTGCTGCGAGAGCCGCGACGCCTGGTACTTCCCGGTGGGCTTCTCATTCGAGCAAACCCAGCTGGTGTGTGCAGCCAAGGTAAGCAGGGATTGAGGGAAAATGGTCCGGGTGGAGCAGAGGGAGCAGCTCCTGCAGCCTGGGGAACTGCGGGGCTGTAGGCAAGCGTGAACCGGGAGCGTTGGCTGCTCCATGCCCGTGCTTCCCCTTTTTGCCCCTTAAATGAGACAGTGCTGCCAGCACAGGCAGGGAGGGTGACAGCTCCCATCAAGGAAAATGGACCGCTGGGGGAGATGCTCTGGCACATGGTCTTCAGGGACCAGCGTACACAAAGGAAAGGATGGAGCAGAGCTGGCTCATCCGGCAGTGTAGGATGAGACCCATCAAAACAACTCTGCAGTTCACCTGAGGGTTACACCCCAGCTCGTTTCCCATTTCTCACTCAAAGCCATTCTGGTGGGTGCAAGTGTGTTTGGAGGGCACAGGGGAACCCAGGACCGTGTGTGGAGGCCCTGAGCTGAGATGGTGGATGAGGCACCCCGTGGCTCCATCCTTGCAGCTGACCATGTCTTGTCTCTCCTTGCAGGTCCCCAAGCCATGCTGCAACAGCCTGGGGGTGCAGAGCTCCCTTGGGGTACACTGCAACATCCAGCGTGTGATCGGTCGCTTCACCGACCGCCTCCCTTGGGAGCTGGTGCTCCCGGGAAGCCCTGGGGAGCAGAGCAGGTCCCTGTCACGAGAGGAACCAGCCCACTCTGCCACCCATCCTGTCCTGCAGGTCCTTATCTCCCCTGAGGTTCCCTACCAGACTCTGGCAGACTTCGTGAAGGGATCCCATGGTTTTCACAGGACCTGCCCTGGGCACTATGAACGCCTGGCTTGCCTCCTCCTCCTGCAGGTGTGCTTGGGGCTGGAGCATCTCCGGATGCAGAACGTGGAGCAAGGGGATCTCTGCCCCGAGAACCTGCTGCTGGTGCAGTGCCCGTGTCCTCCCCAGCACCAGCAAGGCAAGGAAGCATCCCTAGGACTTTCCCTTCCAAGGCTGCTCATCAGCAGCTTCTTCAAGATTAAAGATAAGCAAAGATCTTATTCTACTAGCCCAGAGCAGGACTGGACAAAGGGTCTTGCTGCGCCACCCTCCTTGGTGGCAGATGAGCTGAACGTAGGCATGCTGATCTATCAGCTCTTGCATGTGGACATCTCTCTGGAGAGCGCCTTGGGGTTCAGAAGCAATAGACTTCCTGAAATCCCCTCCCTGTCCATCTACTCCACAGGACTCAAGCATCTGGCCATGCTGCTTCTCCACAGAGATCCTTGCAAGAGGGTCTCTGTTGAGCAGGCAAGGAGCATCCTGCAGGTCCTGCTCTGGGGGCCTCGCCAGGAGCTCTTTTCCAGGACCAAGAAAACCCTCACCCTGCTCCGGAGCTGGGTGGAAGTGAAGAGGGCATTGCTGCTCCACAGGTTTGCGGAGAACTCAGTTGGGGCAGTGGGGAGCCCTGGTCTCGAGGAGTGGCTCTGTTGCCAGTACTTCAAGGAGGTCACTGAACATATGCTCTACCAAGTGACCGAGGCGCTCTACATTCCCTAAAGGCAAGCTGAAGTTCAGCCCACCCAAAAGGTCTCCTCAAAGCCAAAAGCCCATAAGGACCTGGCCAAATCCACCAGCCCACAAGGAACCCAAACTGGTCCTGGCTTTGTAAAGTCTGTTTCCAAACCCAAACCCATTTTCCCCACAGCACAAGAATGATGAAGCTGGGACCAAACTCCCACCTGTGGCTCCCAAAACACAGGGTGTGTTTTTACACCCTCAACCAGTTTTTGTTTGATACTGTGAGTCAAGTTTATCGGAGCATCTCAGGAAAGGTGACTGGATAGAAGCCACAGCATCAAGTGCCAGTTTCGTGGCTGATTATCCCGAGTAGAGTTTATGGGGCTTAAACTTTGCACAAAGTCCTCTCAGAGCCCTCCTTTGGCCACGAAGCTTTCACTGTTTCAAAGCCACACGTTACAGCTCACCTGAATGCACCATTAGCAGAGGAGAAATGCAATAAATACCTCGTACAACCTGCTCTCTTTAGAAACAATTTGTGGCACGGTCACAAATATAAATGACATTTTTAAGGGGGAAATCCAGCAGCTGCACAGCTTCAATAAAACCTAGAGCTGAGCCTCTTAAATACTGGTCCTTTATGTGCTTCTTTGACAGCATTACACACCCCAGAGATGTACCCACAGAGAAACACAAAGCCAAAATTCCCTGCCCGGCAGTGATCAGCCAGAATGGCCTCGATGGTGTCTAATAAACAGCTCAGGTCAGTTTATGGGTGATGCACCAGGGACCAGGCTGCAGGGTTGGTCTCTGGCTGCACCAAGGCAGGTCCGTGGCATCTGATGCTTGGTATGAAACAAGCAGCACCATGTGGGACCCACACCCTGGTCCCGGAATCCATGCGGATGCTGAGGGACTGTCACAGTGAAGTGCCATGCAAGGCCCTGGTCGGGTCATGTCAATTATTATTAATTAAGTGATTATTAATCCACCCAAAAGCAGCCTCCATGGGCTGTGCACACAGCAGGATGGACCATCCCGCCCTTCCCCACAGCTACTGCTGGGCCAGCCCCAGTGTGCCCATGGACACGGGCAGTAGCACATAGGGCAGTCACCAGAGCCTGTGGCATGGCTGAGTTGGGGAGGATTCCTCCTAGGAGTCCCTGAGCTCAAAACAACCCCAAAACCCCAAGTAAAACAGAGTTGTGACACACGCACCCCCAAGGTGAAACCACACAGCAGGATGCTCCCTGCTCCATCATTTGATGGGTTTCTGCCTCTGGCCCTGCGCACAGAGGATGGGCAGGCAGGACCCATCATCCGGGGCTGAAGACCCAGCTAAGACCACAGCACGTATCTTCAAGACTTGGGGAGACTGCTCCCTCCCAGAGCAGCACCCACACCCAGCAGCGCAGCCTCCAAGGCCCTGACGCGGTTCACCACCCGAGCCACACAAATGTTGTTCCAATTTCAATATGGGCTTTGGGGCCAAAACCATGCGGGAGGGATTGTCCCAGGTGCGCCCCAGCCCTGTCCCCAGCGCCTCTCCTGTAGTATCTCGCACGGCTACAAGATGGCAGTAAAGCGCATGGCACGGCTGGGACCTGCCCGACGCCACCTTGGGCAGCTGATCCTGGAAAACAAAGGCAAAACTTGCCCAGTCCACATCAGAACCTCCGAGCGCCCCTGCTTCTGGTTCCCACCTTGGGTGGCCCCCTCCCCTTCTGCCAGGAGCAGTCCTGTGCCCAGCTCTGAGGCAACAGCACAAGAGGGACACGGAGCGAGGCCAGAGGAGGTCACGGAGCTGCTGCGAGGGCTGGAGCAGCTCTGCTCTGGAGCCAGGCTGAGAGAGCTGGGCTGGGGCAGCTGGAGAAGAGAAGGCTCCTCAAGGGGACACCTTAGAGCAGCTCCAGGGCCTAAAGGGGCTCCAGGAAACCTGGAGAGGGGCTTTGGACAAGGGCCTGTAGGGACAGGACAAGGGGAATGGCTTTAACCTGCCAGAGGGGAGACTGAGATGAGCTCTGAGGCAGAAGCTCTTCCCTGGGAGGGTGCTGAGGCGCTGGCACAGGGTGCCCAGAGAAGCTGTGGCTGCCCCATCCCTGGCAGTGTTCAAGGCCAGGTTGGACACAGGGGCTTGGAGCAACCTGCTCTAGTGGAAGGTGTCCCTGCCCGGGGCAGGGGGTTGGCACTGGATGAGCTTTAAGGTCCCTTCCAGCCCAAACCATGATGATTGTAAACTTCAGCCCTTTGCAGCCTGTCGAGTAAAGGAGGAACTTGCCCACCTCCTCTTCATGTTGGCCATTGTGACAACGACAACAACTTCACAGCTTGCCAAACACACCCACAGGAAGAGCACAATCGTACAGCCACAATATGGAATCTGCTCCCTGCTGCATCTCCAAGAAGGGAGTTTCAGGGATCGCATTTTGGTGCCAGGGCTGAGTTGAGGATAATCCTGACGCCCTCTCACAGTGTACAGAGCTCCTAAAGCCAGGCTCAATGGATGCCAGGCCCCTGGCAGAGCACACGCTCACCATCAGGCTCTTCTATTTACACTGACTCAGAGCCTGGCAAAATTACCCATTACAGGGATTTTGTTCCAAGGTTTTGTAGAAGAAAGTTTAATCAGTTCAAATAGTGCCAAACAAGCCTTCAAAGCTGTAAATGCTGGGGGAAGAAAAAGTGTGAATACAGTGCTTTAAAGCCCAACCTTTTGGAGATGTCTCTCTAGTAACTCCAGCACAAGTTGTTAGTTCCAGCACTCCACAAGAAGCCCTTTTCCCTTCCACTCAGTACCCAGAACATTAGAACACCAACAAGTGCCTGTGGAGCCCAAGAACAGGCACTGCTGGACAACAGCCCATCCTCCTAACCATGACCTGCCCCCCCAGCCTCAATGACAGTGTTCAGCTGTAGAAATGCCACCAGTCCTCCTCAACTGCAGCCAAAGACCTCATCAAGCCACCCAATACACACTGCTTTAAGACTCCACTGCTACTTAACACCAAGACATCAGGTATCAAAACTGCATTTGATACTTAAACACTCTGGAAGGCAAAGGCCACCAAGAGCATGCTTCCCAGCATTTCTTGTGCCTTTCCTACTAACACATGCCCTGAAGTATCCTGTGAAACAGTGACAGAGCACAGATGCAGTGTCCCAAAAAACCAGTGGAAGTGGACAACTATTTTACCCAAAGTAATGGCTTTTAGAGGATTGCTGAACTCCTTCAAACCCTGGCAGATCACAGCCATGAGCTCCAGTCAAGCAAAGAATGACCAACACCTTTCCATACCTGCAACTTTAATGGTGGGGGCAGTTCCAGAGCCACCTCCTCAGAGTGTGAGTCTTAAACAGCTTAAACCAGCAATAAAAAGTAAAATATAAATTTTTATTTAGAATTAAAGCAAATACTTCAGTATCACAAACACAATATTAAACTTCAAGAAATATACTGCTAATTTGGAGGGAGCATTTATTTGCACAACCACAACATGAGCACAAATCCAGAGAAAGATGTGGAGTCTGAAATTTTCAACATCTCACCACCAGAGCAGTTGGTCACAATATTTCATACAGAGTTATATATGTACTGTAATAGATGTTGACAAAATTTCTACAGAATCATCTTTATAGACAACAAGAAAGCTCTAAGAGGCAAACATTGCAATCTAGTCTTCTTCTGATGAGTCTCTCTCAAACGTGTAGGCCATGAAGCAAGCATCTGGTCTCTTGGGGACAAGGGGATGCCCTGGTCTCACAATCTCAAAGCCCAAAAAGCTGAAAGTCCGGAGCAATGCAGCTAGGAAAAAAAAAAGCAGAACACACTTCATCCACTGATCTGTACAACAGTTAAAATTGTGCACCAAAACCAGCTTCAGTGTTCCCATCACTGGAGACAGGGCGGTGAGTTAACACCTACCTCTATCATCTCTGTTCTTGTGGAAACAAATGAACACATGATCAACTCGAAGCTGTTCCTCAGCAAACTCCAGAAGAACTGCAAAACTGCAAGACAAATACAACGTGGTCAGCACACACGAGTAAGCACCTCCCCTAGAGACAGTGAGACCCTGTTGACACAGGCACATGAATTCACAGGCCTGAGGAAGAGGCTGGGGTGGAGACTTACACCCGCAGGAAATCCCAAGCCCCGGGTCTAACTCACAGGCAGAAATCTTCCGTAACACAAAAAACATGCTTTGCTGTGGCAGCTGAAGGCTCAGAACCAGGCTGGTGTTTTCAGAGGCTAGATGGAGCCACCCAATACCTGGGAGCACAGCTTGAAATTATACACCTTTTGGGTGGTTCTGCCTGACAGAACAGGGGCCCTCAAACCAGGACCATTTAAGCTGCAGCCTCTTATACAAGAGCATCAAGACCAGTAGAGGAGATTCTTCCCCCTCTAATGTGCTGTCATGAGATCCCCCTGCAGTTCTGCATCCAGCTCTGGGGCAACAACACAAGAGGGATGTGGAGCTGGTGGAGTGAGGTCAGAGGAGGCCCCAGAGATGCTGCGAGGGCTGGAGCAGCTCTGCTCTGGAGCCAGGCTGAGAGAGCTGGGCTGGGGCAGCTGGAGAAGAGAAGGCTCCTCAAGGGGACACCTTAGAGCAGCTCCAGGGCCTAAAGGGGCTCCAGGAAACCTGGAGAGGGGCTTTGGACAAGGGATGGAGGGACAGGCCAAGGGGAATGGCTTGAACCTGCCAGAGGGGAGATTGAGATCAGCTCTGAGGCAGAAGCTCTTCCCTGTGAGGGTGCTGAGGCGCTGGCACAGGGTGCCCAGAGAAGCTGTGGCTGCCCCATCCCTGGCAGTGTTCAAGGCCAGGTTGGACACAGGGGCTTGGAGCAACCTGCTTAGTGGAAGGTGTCCCTGCCCGTGGCAGGGGGTTGGAACTGGAGGAGCTTTAAGGTCCCTTCCAGCCCAAACCATTTGCTGTTTCTGTGATCAAGCACTATATTAAAGCTACGATCTTTATGACAATGGAAGCAAACCAACAACAGTGCTGTTCCACCCTACTGACAGGCCTTCAAGACAGAGGCAAGTTAAACCAGAGCTGCATTTTAGCCAACCCACCTGTCTTTGCTCCCTTCAGGCAGAGCACCACTGGGAATTTCTATGTAGAGGTTGTTGTTGTTCAGCACTGCTCTCCAACTAATGTGTTTGGCATCTGTAAGCCTTGACTGGACATTCAGAATTCTTGTCCTGTTATTTGATGTTAGTTCTTCTGTTACATTCAGCCGATTATCCTGCAGCAGCGAGATGTGCAAGGTTATTTCCAGATCAGTTTGGAGAAGGGGTAATCCCATTGCTAGGCTTGAGGCAAGAAATGCATTCAAGCTCACCATAGCAAGCTGCTTATTACTGATACTCACCGAATAAAATAAATTAGCTGAAAGATTGTGATCCCTCTGACTATTCCCTCGCCCACCTGGGATCTTCAGGGGTGGGTGAGGGACATCAGGAGCACCACCGAGGCCCCGGACCCAGGTTACTACAGCAATTGAAGGGAACCCTGGAACTAGAAAGGGAGCACAGTTAGACGTGCAAAAAGGAAGTGTTAGACAAAGGAATTATAAGGATTAGATGCTTTAAACGGTGACGAGATGGCAAGATTTAGAAAATAAAACCCAACCTAGGGGCAAGGGAACTCCTCCCACTGCAACCTAAGCAAGTGGCAAGACAAAGGAACCTCCAGACCAGGGATGGAACACTGCTGCCTTGCACCCAGACCCACAGGGTCAGAAAGCTGCTACTGCAGTATTTTGAGGGAAAGACTCACTTGGAGACAAAAACACTGTCAGCTTGAAGTGAGCAGAGTGTATCTCGATACCAAGGCAGCAGAATGCTTGACCTAAACTCGCAAGATGCCATTTTCTCCCCCACCTTGTTCTCGGAGCTGGCCCCAGCAAGCCAGGGGTCATTTTTCCCTGTGATGCATGTCCCTAACCACCGCAGACCTTGGCACTAGCACTCTCAGCCCAAGGCTCAGCAAACTACATGAAATAGCCTCACAGATGCTACTACCTCAAAATGCTTTCACCGTGCTCAGAAGCAGAACCACCAGTTTTCACTTTGAGACCATATCTGAGCATTTGGCAAACCTACAAACCTTTCTACCGAATTCATCAGAGCAATTTTACACTGCTTCAGTCCTTCAGGTTAAGAATGTTATCCTCTTAAGATACGAAGCCTAGTTCTTGTATGCACGCTAAGTTTCACACCGTCCACATAAGCCTGCTTAACCGAATAAACCTTCTACTGTAGCAAGAGCCATGGTGCCTGGCCCCTCCCTCTGCACCATCCTTCACCCTGCAGGCTCACTCTTGAGTTGCGTCATCTCAGCAGATGCAGCAATCGAGGCCCTTAGGGAAATTTTCACAATCATCCTGTCTGTGAGTGCCAGCAGCCATTTGCAAATCAGAATAAACATGTACCAAATAATCCACCATTTTGCACAGTTCACACAAGTTTCCTCTTTTTTTTTTCTCCATGAGCTGCAAATTTGGGATGAATAATCTGTATTAGAAAGGCACTGAATGCCCATATAGATCAAATATTATACGCTGGAAGACATTAGTCTACACAGCGACTGCAAAGTCTTATTTAAAAAAATAAAATTACGCTATTAAAGCGGAATTCAACCCATTATTTTAGGCTCTTTGAAAGGGTCA
The DNA here is from genome assembly GCF_000696875.1 of Nestor notabilis. Lineage (NCBI taxonomy): Eukaryota > Metazoa > Chordata > Aves > Psittaciformes > Psittacidae > Nestor > Nestor notabilis. The sequence continues at coordinate 741 of NW_009939038.1, read as the reverse complement.
AAAGACACTCTTAGTACTGGAGTTAGGTACTTGTTTTCTCTCACAATGGCCGCAGAGCCCTGGATTCCCAATTACCTTACAAATAAACCTCTCAGCACCCTGTTCAGAAGTGTGCAGTGGCAACCCTTGAGACAATTTCCCCTTTCCCCCAACGAAGGGTGGTGCATAATGAGGGCTGCCTACACTCTGCAATCAATAATGTATTTTAGAGATGTTTGTGTGCACCTACACCTCCTGGAGGAAAAATAAGCTTTAAAGAGCCATGATTTATAAAAATGGCACTCTAAAAATAATGCTAGAACTCATTTCTAAGTCCACAAACAAGGTCTAACCCCTTACACTGATGTCCCAAGTGTCCATCACGCCAGATCGGTCACCCCAATTCAGGTATTTTCACCCCAGCATCTGTCGCGATTGTTTAATCTTTTGGCTGAGTTTTAAACTAGCAGCTCTCCTAACGCTCTTATATTCTACTCTAGGCTCAGTACTCTCGATTAGATTTCAAGAGTATCTACGATTATGTAAGGGGATAACAGCTTTAAATCCTTTGATATCTTTGCCTATGTTGCTTTTTTCCCCCCTCAGGGGTTAGAAGGCACCTCCAGACCCTGCCTCCAGCCCGGCTTTGTCTCCAGGCTCCCTTCAGCCCGTTGACTTGCTCGGGAGCCGCTTACACACCCCCGGAGGGCAGCGAGTTGGTTCCAAGGCTTCCTCCCGTGGCTGTGACAGCTCCAGGGAGCT
>NW_009939037.1:0-4159 GCF_000696875.1 Nestor notabilis | reverse complement strand
ATTGGTGTCTCTCCAATTTAGAGACAAGGGGACAGTCGTGTGGGATGGTGTCAAACGCTTTGTATAAGTCCAGGTAGATGATGTCAACTGCTCTGCCGCTGTCCATCAGTCCTGTAGCCCCATCATAGAAGGCCCCCAGATTGGTCAGGCAGGATTTCCCCTTAGTGAAACCATGCTGGTGTCACCAACCACCTCGTTGTTTTTCATGTGCCTCAGCATTCTTTCCAGGAGAATCTGCTCCAAGATTTTGCCGGGCACAGAGGTGAGACTGACTGGTCTGTAGAGGATGTGATTGTCCTGATGCCAGGGGAGGGTTTCAGTCCACCACGTTTCTTGATGCCTTTGCTCATGGAATGGCAGAAGTGACATCAACAGGTGCATCACCAGCAGAGATAAAGGTGTCATTGTCCCGCTCTACACCTTCTTTCATCACCATAAATCAGGATCAAGTTCCCTGGTATCAGTGAAGTTGTCCTGGATAAAACCGGTGTAAACAGAAACAGACTTGCCTCAGGCAGCATTACGTTCTTCAGGGTATCTGTGCTCAGTGAGCTGATGAGAATGGTTTCTAAACAAAACCACTACCAATTATCACAAAACTGCAACGGCAAGTAAGACACTCCTGATCTAGGCGTAGAAACAAAGGGGGCAATATACCATGATATTACATTCCTCTTAAAAACCCTTTACTGAATATAACAACTAAAATTGCAACGTGTTTACGATGACGAAAAGAATATTACCGTAATCGTTAAAATTCACATACTTCTTTATCAAGAACAAAGCCAACAGAGAAAAGCCTATGTTTATTTTAAGCAGTCCCTCTGAAAGAACACATCATTCTTTCAATAAACATTACATAAGGGGGAAATGTCACATATTTGCCTATAATTAGGGTTTCTGTAAGTAGTGCCAACTCTGTTTTTAAAGATGCTAATAGTAATCACTGTGACCCAGCTGCCTCAGAGCCTTTTGACATCACCCCAGTTAACCAACAACCTCCTCCATCAGGTCCCTCTGCAGCAGCACACACAGAATGGCTGCTGAGCAGCCCTAAAGCTGGAAGCTCAGCCTGGCTGGCAGCAGGAGGGTTACAGCACCCTTCAGGGCAGAGCAGGGCTCCTCTTGTCCCCCAGTGCCAGCTGTAGTGCAGGGATTACAAGGCTATTACCAGCAGTAATCACCTCCAGTGATGAAAGTGCTGCCTCCCGCCCTCTCTACCCTCCTTCTTCCTCCTAAGCTGGCAGGTAAGGCTGTGCTAGTTTAGGTGTTTGGTTTGGTTTAGCCTTTTACAGCATAAAGTAGATATCCTGATTAATTTTCTGTATTCTGCAATGCTTTCTGTTGCCTAATCCTGGCAAAGAGTGGTTTTATTTCTGGTGCTGTTTGAGCAATTCAGCCCTTTAATTTTATAGTGACTTCTGCCTCCTTTTGTTTACGTGTCTGTTCACTTTCCTGCTTATGTTATTTATTTATTTAGGTTAACCAAATGTTTCACTAGGAAATTAAGAACATATGTTAGTACATTTAATAGGATGCATTCTTAGAATTCACTCAGTTCTTTCACTTATGGGAGTCTTAAAAGCCTTATAATGCTGTAAAGAGTAGTTTGATATAGAAAGCAATGACATTTCTGGTATTATTTAATAGCTCTTACTTTAGAAAGATGAGGAAGAACTTTCCTTCCTGACTTACCTGAAGTCAAATGAGAGTTAAAGTTGTGTAACACAGGTGCCTGCCAACCTGAACCAGTAGCTGGGCAGGGAAGCTGAGCACTCCTCTCTGGAGCTTGGTTATTGCTGCACCTTTGTCAGGTGATGTGGTGCCTTTAGAGTCCATAATACAACAATTCCTTTGCTTGAGGATCTCTGGCACCTTTCATTCAGTCACCCATATCAACCTGCAGTGCTGTGGAGGAATGCTGGTGGCATTGACGTACGCAATAGTCAGTGGTGACAAAGTGCTGTGAGGACCTTGAGTTTGCTTCGCGGTGCCCTGGGGAGGTTTGGATGAAGGTGGACAGGAGCCCATGCAGGCTGTTGCTGGGTGGTAGGAGACATCTGGCTGCTGCACTTTAGTGCCAGGGCAATGTGTGAGGATGCCTGGGGCAGTGCCCTCTGCTCTGTGGGTACTGGTGCATCTGAAGTGCAGCACCCTTGAAACCAGGACTAGGGAGGAAGGAGGGCTGCAGTTCAGTCTCCACCCCAGAATATGTGGTTCTGAGTCCTCTATATTAATAGGTCCTGACCAGGAGATCAGCCCAACAGTGGTGTGTGCAGTGGGACACACATTCTGGCTGTGAGGGAAGCTTGTAACTCTGGCTTGCTAAAAGTAAAATGAACCTATTTATTGACTTCCAATCTATTCTTTCCTTTCACCTTCTCATTAGGATAAAATCTGCCTAGATACTGTCACACTGAAGAAGTGGTGTTATGTTACTGTGTTGGTGGTGCACGGAGGACTCAAGCTTCAGTGAGGAGGCCAAACTGGACAATGAGATTTGACAAGCAACGTTGCAAGTCCTGTTCTAAGATGATTCCCTAGGTTGAGTTTCTTCCCAGATTCGCTTGCTCTCCCTGAAATGGCCATGAAAATGTTTCTCTATTACTGTTGTGTTAGAAAGTTCTAGACAGAATGCTGAGATCAAAACCAGCTGAAATAATTCTCTCTTTAATTGAGGGAATGATGTCATTGGTTTCAATCCTAATGTATTTTCTTGTCTTAAATAAAATTATCTGAAGTATTTTGGGGTTTGCATAAACAAGTGCCAAGCAACACTTCAGTACAGCTTTGCCACTGATCCATTTTTAGCCTTCATAAACTTTGCTCTCTGGATCATAAATATTGCTCATAATTAGGATTTAAGCACCTCAATAGCCTCAAAGAAAATCTATTCCAGGAAAAGCATAATAAAATTATCCATTGTACCTGCTCTCTTTTAAAAGCAGCAGTAACAGCCTAGTTAGTGGAACCTGTGTTTCCAAAGTGGAGATGCATTCGAGCTGAGGGATAGGTACTTTGTCTTATTCAGCCCAGGTTATGCTGTTTTCAGAAGCTTGTGGCCCTGTGACAAAGCAAATGTGAAGATTTAGGCCTGTTTAGTTCCTCGTGTAAGCCAGCTGTTCCCATGAATACAGCAGTACTGCAGGTCCCTGCAGGGCAACAGGATTTTCTCTCCAAATTCAGCGACTTCCTATAAAATGGAAGTTTTCAAGGTTCAACAGGCTCTACTACAAAACAGGCTCCTGCCCAGATAGCCTGTGGAGGTCACAAGTCCCTGAATGAGGGAATTGTTCAACCGAGCCAAGGTAGGAACAATACTAAACTCAGTGGAATCAAAGCCTTGCACTAATGCAGCATGTCTAGCAGCTCGAGATGCTCCTGCCTCCGGCTGTGCTTGCTACAGGAGCACCACATGAATGTGGGATCTAACAAGAATTTCACCTGTTTGCCTCAAAATATTATTGCCAAGACTGTCTATTTTGTATTTTGCCATGTGATAGTTCTAGCAGTCAGCAAGATCTTCTTTCCTATGGAGTGCAACATGCATTTGAGGTTACAGACTGTAATAAAATGGGTCAGTTTCTCTTCTACAAATAAATAATCCTTCCATAAGGAAATAGCTTCTAAAGAAATCCCACTAAAATAGCTTTCTTTCCTCATTTAGTTTAATAAACAAGGTATAAGCCAGCAAAAAAAAACCCAAAAAATCATGTATCTAAATTCTAAAATTAGTTTTGTGTATTTGAAACCCCACCAGTGCTGCTGATCACACTTGGTCAGGCCACTGAGAATATAATTATCTGGATTCGTAAGATTAAGCACTTCTCATGTCTCAGTAATGGATTTCTACCATCTTGCTAATTAAGAACATATTTTATTTCAGGCTGGTATGACCCCTGGCTAATCATAGTGTTATTCACCCCACTGTGCAGAGCCTCTGCAGGGATGCTGCTGCTTCAGCGACAGCCTGTGACTGCCCTGATGGGGCTGCGATGCGGGGATGGTTTTCCTGTGAGGGCTGGGTCATTTCTTGTGCTGCGGATGTGTCCTATGACTTCCCCAAAGAGAGAAACCTGCCAGCAGGGTTGGGGTGAGGGATACGATGGGTATGGGCTCTGGAGTCACGGTGGTTTGTGTTGGAAGGGACCTTAAAGCT
>NW_009939036.1:0-1467 GCF_000696875.1 Nestor notabilis | reverse complement strand
GGGGGCCACCAGCTCCTCCTGCCCTCCCTATGCCCTCACATGCATTTTGCCGCCCCCACCCCCCGCCCCAGCCTGCCATGCCCTGTGTGGGGACATGGGGCAGCCCTCGAGCCCGTGAACCTTCCCGCACGGGAGTCCCAGCCCTTCGGTCCCATCGCCAAACCACACTGGGTCCCATGGGCTCTCGTGCCGCTGTCTCCATCCGTGTGGGTGCTTTGCTGTAGCTCCAGGCGCAGAGATCCCCTGGGGAGAGGTGCTGGGGGGCTTCATGCACCAGGGCTCTGAATCCAGGGGGAATTGCAGGTGGGAACTTCCCTGGGCAGAGTGAGGTTTGGCCTCTGCTCCTCTGCCCCACGCTGGGTGTGCTAGCCCCAGGGAGGGACATCCCTCCAGTGTTCCCAGAGGGAATTCCAGCCCAGCTGCTGTGTTGGCAGCCGGGATCTGTACCAGGCAGGTTGTGCTGGGAATGAGCATCCACTTATGTGTCCCAGGAGGGAGAAAGCATCCACTGACACATTCTGGGAGAGAATGAGCATCCAGCAGTGTGTCCTGGGAGAAGTGCCTGCTTGTGCCTTGCCAGGGCAATGTTGGATCTTTCCCACCCTGTCCCACCGACCTCCCAGAGATAGTCTTCTCTGGGCTGGCATGAGCCTGGTGACAGTCTGATTTTTCAGAGTATTAGGAGGGAATCAGAGGAAACGTACTTTGGGACATCACCGTGTCCCCTGGGAGAGCCCACAGGTCCTTCTGGGTGACCAGTGTTCTGCAAATGCCTGCACAGACACTGAGCTGTGCCTTGGGAAGAGTGACGTGGACACAGCCTGGGCTGCCTCAGTGTATTGGGGCACAAGGAATCCAAGACCCAGCATCCAGAAGCACCAAGAGACACACTGAGGACATTCACACCTGTGTATGATATCAAGAAGGAGGCTTTGCAGGTGTCCCCCCAACTCTCGGCCCTAGTGAGGCCACATCTGGAATCTGAGAGACTGAGATGGGACCTCTTTAATGTATACAAGTATCTCAGAGGTGGGTGCCAGGAGGATGGTGCCAGACTCTTTTCAGTGGTGCCCAGCGACCGAACAAGGAGCAATGACCATAAACTAAATCACGAGAAGTTTCACTTCAACATGAGAAAGAACTTCTGTACATTGGGAGTGGCAGAGCACTGGAACAGGCTGCCCAAGGGGGATCATGGAGTCTGCAGACATTCCAACCCAACTGGACATATTCCTGTGTAACCTGTTGTAGGTGGCCCTGCCTTGGTAGAGGGGTTGGGCTACCTGCTTTGGACGGGATTCTCTCGAGGGCCCCTTCCCAGCCATAACGATTCTGATGTGCCGGTGATCCCCGACCGCTCCGGAGGATGTCCGACGAGAGATGCTGGTGGCGCTCGGCACTGCCGCAGCGCAGGAGGAGCGTTTCCAGGGGCGGCCGCTGGGGGTTTGTGCCAGTTGTCACACAGAC
>NW_009939035.1:723-1063 GCF_000696875.1 Nestor notabilis | reverse complement strand
CGGCTCCAAACCCGTTCCCAAAGCACTCACTGGATCCCGGGGACTTCGCAGGAGCGCGGCCGGGCCGAGGATGAGGAGAGCTGTGGGGGCAACGAGGGGTGAAGCCAGGACAGGACCAGGAGGGTGCCCACCAAGGGCGCTCCCCCCCTGCCCCCCGTCCTCCTCACCCACCTTCTTGGTGTCCCAGGGCTTGAGCGAGTGCTTGTTGTCATCCAAGGTCTCCTCGATGGGAGGCACTTGGAACAGGAACACTGGGAAGGAGAAGCCACCACGAGCGGGGTGTTAGAGAGGCAGCACCACGGGGACCCCCCCAGCGCCCCCCCCCACGAGCGGGGTGGCT
>NW_009939035.1:0-229 GCF_000696875.1 Nestor notabilis | reverse complement strand
ACGTGGATGGACACAAGGGGATGAACACATGGGGATGCAGATGGACACAAGGGGATGGGAATGGACACATGGGGATGGACACAAGGGGATGGGGATGGACACAAGGGGATGGACACATGGGGATTGGGGGAGACACACGGGGATGGGGACGGACACACCAGTGACCCCACGGGGTGGAAGGGACGTGGGGGTCCCAGCGCAGAGCGGGTGGAGATGGGGGACCCGGGAC
>NW_009939034.1:2098-3904 GCF_000696875.1 Nestor notabilis | reverse complement strand
CTCTTTCCTTTTTGCCCGTGCGGGGGCTTTCCTTTTTTTTTTTTTTTTTTCTTTTTTTTTTTTTTTTTTTTTTCCGAAGGAGAAATCAAAATAATAGACGTTTTAGCGGTGGGGGAGACTGTGGAAAGACGTGCGCTGCGGATGCCAGGGTTGGGACTCGAAAAAGAACCTCGAAAGAGAAACGTACTCCGCAGATAATTTAACACAAATGCAGCCGGCATCAGCAAGAACCAGGCTCCGACTTCTCCTCGGTCCGTAGGGTTTGTAAATGGTCATCTCAGGTTAATTGCCTCATGACTGAAGGAGTTTTCCTGGCTAAGTGCTCTTCCAAACAACCTGGAACACCTCCTCGGTTAGCCAGTCCCAGCACAGGGGTGCAGCTGCCTCGGTGACATAACGAAATATTCCCTCAGAGAGAACGGGAATTGCAGTACCGGTGTAGAAAAGTTGTCTGCCTCCCAGCATGAAATAAAAATCTTCTCGGGGTTTGGTGTCATTTAACCACCCTCATCTATTAGTCCAGCACAGACCCTGGAACAGTCAAAGTGCTTTTGAGAAACGCTAATCTCGATTAACAGGGGACAGAAAATTAAGCCTTTCAACAATCATTGTCATCCCAGAATAGTCTTATTTATAATTCTATACGATTCTAAAATCGTCGCATTTATGTTTCTGTAAGTGTGTGTGTGCATGTATATGTAAACAGACGTACAGCTATGTACGTCCTGTAATGTCCGTTCTTCCTCTCAGGCACGAAGGCTAGGGCTGGGGCAGCTGCTCTGAACGGAAACTAGGATAACGGCGTAGCCGCTTTTAATGTTTTATTTCTATAATTTGTTCGGCTTCGGATATGTTCTTAAATGTGCATCTGCTTTTAAAGAGGTGGCTGAGGGAAAGAAGACCAAAAAAGGGAATTGTGAAAATGCAAAGCAAAGGCTGGCGCTAGAAATCTTCGAACCGGTGCCACCAGAGTTAGACTCAGTCCAGTTGAAACGAAGACAATTTACTCATCTCCACAATTTTGGGATCGAAGCTGGTTTTATCCACAGCTTAACTGTGGAGAGAGAGGAAAATTACATAAACCAAAACAAATTGTGCCGCTTCTTTTCGGGAACTTAAATTTTATTCTAAAACCACGGGCCGGTTATTGCGTTGGAAAATCATTAATGGTAATGATGACAGAAATAACCTGATAAATTCCACCCAAATGGGTTCTATACGTATGTCAGCCGGCGATAGTGAGAAGTGCACTTGTTTCGTCGATTGAAGCCGAATATATTCATGTCAATAAAATGATGTGGCACTGGAGAAGGGGGTGTTGTCGGTGACACCTAAAATGGGCGTTTCGGCAGCTGTCATTCCTTCTTCCACAAACACGTGTATCTGAGACAAAACGGGCAGAACGGCACTGGAATGGTTGTTGACACCACAGTCGGGCAGATGAAGCAGAGCACGCACGAATAAAGAATTTCCTTTTCTTCTCTCTCTCTTTTATCTGTCTATTCCCAGCTGCGATTTCCTTTTCACCCCAAACCTGGAGAGCGTTCTGCACAAGAGCACGTCGGAAGCCGGGAAGGGCTTTGAAGGTCCGCTCGGCTGGCAACCCACCGGACTCCGTTCTGCTCTAAACTGGGTATTTCTTGTACCTTACCAAGCGGCAAGTCTAGTGCCGGAGGACAGAAGGAGGGGAACGATGAGTCTCCTAACATGAGAGGAGGTCTGCTTTGCTGGGAGGGCTAGGAGTGGCGCCGGCAGCAGCACAACGGAGGGTGCCAGCAGAAGGGCCGGGGAGCATGTCTTTCCGCC
>NW_009939034.1:1772-1991 GCF_000696875.1 Nestor notabilis | reverse complement strand
GTTGCGGCAGGCTCCCCCCCGACCCTCTGCCAGCCGCTGGGCACGAGGAACCGGAGGGGACAGGCTCACGGGCTCCCTGCGACCGGACAGCCCCGGGCATGGGTGAGGGGAGCGGGATTTCGTTGGCGTTTGCTGCAAACGCCGCAAAGCCAAGGCGAGCTTCGCTGTAGGGGCGAGAAGCGGGGCCGTCCGGGCAGGTAACCTCTGAGCGGGTCCCGG
>NW_009939034.1:0-1733 GCF_000696875.1 Nestor notabilis | reverse complement strand
GTTACCCGCTGCAGCGTCCCTGGGAGTCCCGGGAGGGAGCGGTGTGCCGCGGCCAACCTGGGCCGGAGCGTCCGGAGGGATGCCGGCACCTTTCTTTGCTCCCTTTAGACAGCGTCAGCTCCCACCGCCTGCACATCTCGAACCGTATCTTGAGCTCCCACCCGACAGGGAAGGGGGTCATCCCGGCTCCCCGGCCCGCCTGTCTCCCTTCTTTCTCTCCAGAAAAGATGAAGAGGAAAAGGGTGGCTTTTGCCCGAGAAGCCCGGATCCGGGCACTGCCCGCGGCTCCGTCTTGCCGAAGGTCACATCACTTATCCCCAGAGCATCAGCTGTGATTTGCGTCTGTGGTACAGTTGTTTTTTAACTTCAGACGTATTTATTAATTAAACTGGAGACGAGGGTTCTGCGATCTTCGCCGGAAATATTTCTATTTCGATCCTGCTGCTAGCCGAGGTCAGTATTTGATGCGATCTGTTTCCGCGAGGGGATACATGGAGTCAACAGTTTTGCAGCCTCTTTACGCTTCGGTACCTGGACGGAAACGTCATCGACAGAAACATCGAGGGATGCTTCACCTCACGCCTCTCTCTACAGCAAACATGGATAGGAAATAGAAGTGGGAACAAAGGGAATTTTCTGAGAGGAAGGACTACCTGAGCGGGTTCTTGCTCTCTCCTCCTAACTGGATATAGAGGCTTCTTTGTGGTCCCCTGCCATGCCACCCCATGGACATCCCCACCCCGTCCAAGAACTGGGTGAACTCTTATGCATTGCGTTATTTTATCTCCCCCTGGTCTCATGTTTGCCACTGGAAGTGGAGCTTTTAGCACGTTTTATTAAGATATGAACACGTGCTCCGCAGCAAAGAAAAAGAAACAAACAAACAAAGGCTTCCAAGTGTAAGCTCCTTGCTACCGCAGGCACAGGGGCTTTCTCTTTCACGCTGCAAAATAAATCTAATTCACTGGAAGACGAACTACGTTTTATCTGACTTCATCTCTCCCCCTTCTTTTCTATGCAAAGAGCTCACTAGGAAAGGTATCATTACACTCAAAGGATATGGTTTCAACAAAATGGTAGTTCCAGTGGCTGATGAAAGAGGAAATAATTGCATCCCACATGCCTAGCCGAGAAGTAGCCCTGGATCTCAGAGCAAATTTCTCTCCTATTGTTCAGAGAAAGTGAAGTATCCTCATCGCCTTACAGGCATGGTGATGGATCTGATAGGGTTTCTGTAAGGGCTTTTACTGCTCCTGCTGTCCACTCAGTTTTACTGCCCTGCTCCAACCAACAGCATTCTTGCGATTTTTGCTCTGAATCCCCTTCTAAAGTAGCCACAAGCAGTTTCGAAAAGAGATCTGATTTCCAGACTCTAACATGTGCCCAATCTTCTGTTCCCTTTAAAAATAAAACCGCAGTGAAAGCCAATAGCAATATCATTACCCTGATTTTGCAAAGCGTTTCTTTGAGCTCGACTGCCTCTCTGTGAGAAATGTGTTGTATGGAGTCCTACAGCTATTGAAGCATATGGGGTGCCCGCGTCATCGCTTCGTTTATGGATCCACAGCCTTACCAGATTCACTTCTCATCTAAATCCCTGTCAGTCTAAGCCTAGAGGACGCCAGAATCCATCGCTGCCGACCACAGCTGCGACAAAGGGCGGAGCAGGTATTCGGCCCCGCGGGGGTCAGAGGATGCAGAACACCCTCCTATCTCTAGCAGGCAGGATCTGC
>NW_009939033.1:0-15885 GCF_000696875.1 Nestor notabilis | reverse complement strand
GGCTCGAAGCGCGGCGCCTTGCCGACCCCGTTCGTTTTATCGGGGCTGAAGGCACGTAACTCCAAAGAAGACCTCCCTCCGTACCCCCGTGCCAGCCTTCTGTGGCGCGGGGCTTGCGGGAACTGCTGAAGCTACCATCGGGTCCATCACCTCGGGGGCTCCTGAGTAGGCCCCGGCGGGGCTGAGCCGTCACCCAGCCCTTGTCTCTAGCCTGGGATCAACGGTACAGGGGTCACAATGGGGGGTGACGATGGCTTCGTTCCCCTTAACGTTAAAAACGACTTTGGAAATAAATGCAACCGCCTCTTAAAGGAGCATATGAAACCTGAGCTAAGTGTTGTATTTGTTGTTTGCTTCGTCGATGCTTTGAGGAAAAAGAATACTGGATGAAGAATTAAATGTGGGTATGACAGAAAGTTAGACATTCAGGGATTTTCTTAGACCTCTCAGTAAACAGCTAGACTTCCCGTCTTAATTCAGTGATAAAGCAAACCGTGTTCCTAAGTAACGTGTACTTCATGCTGTGTTTGTTGAAGTAGACCTATTTACAGATATACTTGAAATTTTAAATACATTTTTACCAACAACCAGTTACACTAGAACTTTTCAGTGGTGCTTTACCATGCAGCTTAAAATTTCTCTTTAACTTCTGAGTGTTGTCACATGACAACACAAAGACTTTGCAAAATATTCAGCAGAATTATCTGTTTTTGTTTGTTTTGAAGGAGAACATAGTCCTTTTTCCAAAAAGTAATTTGAAAAGATTAATGATTGTAGGATTCCGATCTTGCAAACACTTGTTCTTTAAAGTAAGAACTATTCATGTAAACAAAGGTTTCAAGATTAGGACCTTAAATATATGACTTACATAACTAATCACCCCTTAATAATGGTCTGGCCTTGGGCAAAGTTCTGGATGGACTCAGTATTTTTTTTTCTTGTGTTAGAACTGTAGTGTCACTACTTGAAATACTTCCTTAATTGAGGAAAGGATTGATAGTCTGAAGGTTTTTTTCTTAAAAAAAAAAAAGGTATGTGCATATATATACTTCATATTCTACATGTGAAATATATATATTTCTTCCACAACAGTTCTGCAGCAAAACGAATAAAACCAAGTGGTCTTTCATAGTGCGGGTCTCCAGTATGTTTATTTTTCTACATGGGTGAATTGTGTAAAATTGTTTTACAAGTTCTGTTACTGTAGTTTATAATAGTATAATTAAACCAAATATTTTTTACATTTTAAAATACAAAATGCCCTTCTAGGTTGTGAATGGTGTGTGGTGATTCACCTCTGTGGGACAGTCTCTCCTATGGGATGAATTTGTGCAGTGTCATTAACTATGATACATTTGTGTGAGTTGCTTCTTCCTCCCCCATCATGATCCACTTCACTGGAATCTTATGGTTTCTTTTGATAACGTTTTTACTTGCAAACGATTTTTGTGGATACTTAGGTTATGAAGGGAATTTGTACTGACAGAACCCTAGGGTTGCTTTGGTTGGTTCAAAATAGTGCAGGGCTATTTGAAAGCAAGACTGCTTTTTAGTTTTATTGTTAGCTTTGAATAGGCGACATGTGCTTTTTGAAAGTGTTTGTCAAGCAGAAATATTTCACATTCCGAGTGCAGATAACTTTGTCTTAGATTTTCTCTATTTTTAGTTATTTCACGTGTCTGGCTGTGGTTTTTCAATTAAACATAGGGTTGTTTACAAAATGTACAGTTTTCTTACTGTATATGTCAGATAACTGGAATATTTAGGTAATGTTTCATTTGTGGTTGGCAACTTACTTTGACCTTTCTATGTCAAATTTGTCTGGTTTTAAAGGTGATGTTAAATGTTGCTTTTACAATCCCAAGTGGTAGAAATGCTTTTCAAAATCACAGATCTCTGAGAGCCCAGTAATTGTCATTCCATACACCAGTGCTTTAATGACATTTTGGCTGATACACATCAAACTTTTCATTGGTGTTCTTGTGACCCTCAGAATTACTCTGCATGATTATTTTTAAATTAAGTAAGCATCTCTACTGATCTTGACGAAAAAATGTTTGCTGAAGATGTGATACCATGCTAAGCTTTTGTTTTGTTTGTTGTTTCTGGTTTGTTGGGGTTTTTTTCTCCCCTGTTACAACTCTGCAGTTTCTTAATTGCCTTAAGCCACCCACATAGATTCTTGTTAGAAGAGACAATCCCACCCACTCCTTCCTCTCCCCTGGTCTCATGTTCTCACCTGGTTTTCCATGTCAATTCCACTGGTTAGAGAAGGAATTACAATCCTTTGCTCTTTGAGCTGAAAACTAGTAGTTTATTTTGCATTTTTGAATTCTGTTTGTATCAGCAAGCTCATAAGGCTTTGTTTCTGCTACATGAAAATTGGAGCTAACTTGAAGAAAGCAGTTGAAGCATGTAGCCTGAGGAAATGCAGAATACAACCACTCCATTTGGTTTGGTTTTAGAGGAACTGAGCCAGAATAAAATGGGAGGTCTTGTTCCCTGAACTTTTCTTCAGTCTCTTTGAATTGAGCTTGCTAGCTAGGAAAGAAATGATGAAGCAAGACTTTGCACAACTGCATCTCACAGAACTTCTGACTCCGTTGGTGTAAGCTCATCATGGCTGCACCTTGTACCAGTGCTGTGCTTGGACTGGCATTCATTCCCTTAGAAAAGGATGTTAACAATCCAGTCCTGCAAATAGTGGCTCTATCCATTTCTGTAACTTATTTAAAAATAGAAACATTTGAGAGTGAGATTCACATTGTCATTGGTGACATTTAATTTATGACTGCCCCGCTGGTGTATAACTAGCAGGTATAATTGAGCTGTCTCCTTTACTAGGCATACCTTTTACTTAATATTACAGGAGGATCAAGTTAAGCTCCCTTGAAGAGTCTCTATGATTTATACTTTGTTAGCAGACCCTACGTACTGTATGTTAGCTGAACTCACTAGCTATTTTGACTGAGGTTCAGGACCAGCCAAGTGCTACATCAAATAAGGCATAAACATCTGCTTTTCTGGTGTCTAAGCTCTGTTTTGAAGCCAGGTGTAGCCGTAATTTTTGTTTCTTTAAGGACACTTGAAAAATATTTTCAACAAGATAAACCACTGAAATGTCCTGAATGAACTGAGGAGTGTTGTTAAATACGTCTCATGCACGTGGACATGTTTGTTGTTTGTGTATGAGTTCAGTGCTGTAAAGCACTGGTTCCCAGTTACTATACCTACAGAGTTAAGAAATCACTTCTTCACTGGACTTCACTGGACTTGGCTGATGATGATCGAGGTCCTGAATTGAGCTCTGAGCAGGACTTCCTTGCACAATAAGTTGCAGGACGGGCTCTTAATTTGTCTGAGAGCAGGTAGGGCTGAATTCTGGCTGCTCAGGGTCAATGAAATTATGCTGGGTGCTGCATACACATAACCTGGGCAGGTAGATTGAAGTGTTGAGGTCTGGTTGCTGCTAATTTAACATAAAGTCAGAAGGATGTTGTAATTAATAAAAAGCAAGAGTGATTATCTTAAAATTGTTTATTGACACAAGTTGTGTTGTGGCTGGCAAAGGTGCACCATGCTACAGATACATGCATTACCACTGTACATTAGAATCCACCCCTCTCCCTGAGGGCTGTTTGATGAGGAGGTAATACAGATATAAAAAAGTTGAAGAAGCTTTTGTTTATATACATATATGCTATATGTTATACATAGGATTTCTATTAGGGATGAGTGGCAGCTGGCAGCTAGGATGGGTAGCATGGGAGTGTAAGAGATCCAGCAGCTCTTTAGGGCTCTGCTGACAGCCTATGCTGAGCAGGGTCAGGGTGATTTGAGAGAAACTGCTGTGTGTAGCTGTTTTTAATTGAGGAAAAAAAATGTATGTCCTGCAATTTTGGGAAATACTTTTCTTTCTGCAGCTAGACTGCCACTGATGAATGGAGCCTATCAAGTAGCAAAGCTGTGTGTTTAATAGTGTTTGATGAGGATCCTCATAATAAAGTTGTCATTCATATATAAAATTATATATGGTTTGAATTTGTATCTGCTTTTCCTGTAAATGCATCTAGGTACTTATTTTAGAAAAAAAAATTGCCAAATGCCACTAAAAAAATTCTTTTCAACTGCAACATGTAAGTATGAGGAAATCATTACACTTTACAGTAACTTTTGTTTATTGCATAGATCAATGGTTGATTGAAGTAATTTGGCATTTTTCTTTTGCAAACAGTAATTTGTGCACCTTGGGCACTGACATTACGTACATGGTCTAAGTGGATCATGACTGTATGCAGTTGCCTTAATGTAAGACTGACCAAAGAAGGTATGGCTGTTTCTGGCACACAGATAATAATGAACATTATCAATTTGGGGTGTATTGTAACAAATTGAATTATTTGGTAATACTCTAGCAGAGACTGAGTGAGGTGAACAAAATACTATTTATCTTTATTTGTAGATTGTTCTTCAGGTCATTACTGGTTTCCAAATTTCAGGTAGTTATAGTAAGTTACCATGGTGACATTAACAGAAGCAGATTATCTTTTTTCAGTGGTTGGGGGAAAGTATGTTGCTAACAAATGGAAAATTTAATGTGAGAAAGAATAAGCTGCATGTGAGAATATATTTATAAAGCTCTGAAAGTAATGTTTGAAAAATCACTGTAAAAAGTACACTTAATTTGCATTTAAAGGTATTTGCACAGCACAGTATTTTCTTTATTTTGCAAAACAAAGCAGTATCTACCTTTTCTGAGCAAAATTACATGAAAATCTAATTTCACAAAGAAGAAACTTTATAAACCTGCTTTTCCATCAGCTTAGCTTTTGTGGGTCAGCATTTTGCCATAAACTCTTGATTTCTTTAGAAATAAGATACAGCCTATAGTAAACAAGTAATTTCAGAATTGCCTATGGAAATCTGGGGAGGTTGACCAAGGAAGAGTTTTTCTTTAAGACCTTTTTTTTTAATTCCCAAGTTGTGACAAGGAAACACTACTTTGGGATTGCTGAGCAAAAATGCAGGGTATGCTGTAGGCATTTCTGCTGTCTTTCCTTCATCTGCTGCGGGTGCCCCTCCTCCATTTTGTTTTCCTTTTTCACAAGTTTTCTAGTTGTGATGTCTCTTGACTTCACTGTGTGAGCTTGTAGCCACACAGGACACTGGTAAGATCAGAGAATACTACTGTTGGATTAAAACAGGAGTGCGCTAGTAAGGAGAAAGACTGCAAAGGCAGCAAGAGGAAAGCAAAGGTCTACTGTTCTATCTATAAAATAAGGCAGTAGCCTTAAGCCGGGTCTTGAGGTTTTGCATGGTTTGTTTGACATTTAATACTGAAAGTTAGCACAACTATTTGTAAAAAATCCCTAAAAAGATTTCGTTAAGATCTCTTTTTCTATTGTGATTTGTTATCACAATTCAGAAAAAATAAGAATAGTTGTAAGCACTCTCAGTCTAAATAGGCAAGTGAGTGCCAAATAGAGTGATTATTTTCTTTCCGATTTCCTGCCTTTGAAGCAAGTTTCCCTCAGATAAACCCTTGAAAGCCATGTGGCTCAATTTAAGTATTAATTGGTGCTTACGAATGAATGACTTTTATTTATTCCTAAGAAATAGCATCTCTGATCTGTACATAAATACACTTTTTCATCAGAAGTTGACCTTAACTTAGTGTCTTGTGATAATATTTTAAAACCTTATATTAAAATGCTTAACCACTTTGACATTAGTATTCTAGGTTCAGTGTTCTGTAGAATAGTGTATTCCTGTACAGAATATAAGCAGAAAATACTTCTCCTTTTGTGATAAAGTCTGCTTATACCTGCCTAGCTGAGTAGATAATGAAGCTATTTAAAAGCATTTTAAAAAGCACTTCTTTAGACAAACATAAGCAGCCTACATTCCTCTTGTCCTTATGTCTCCAAAGCTATTTCCATCTTTAGCTTGATTTTAATGTTTCCTTTGATAGGATTTTAGCACTGCCATTTGTTAACCATATCATACACCTGAACACCAGGGAACATATCCTGCAGTTGGTATTACGTTTCCATGTTTACCACGCATGGTTCTCACGAGTTCTGTGAAATAGCTACATTATAGAATCTCCTGAATACTATGTTCAGTGATTTCAAACAAATCTTTTAAGAGAAAATCTGTGTTGCATTAGTTTACTATTTTTCTGTACCCGTGGGTGTGCTTTTTACACAGCTGACAATAGATTCAGTCTCTTGGCAACTGCTTGTTGGTCATATTAACAAGTTGTGTAGAGATTTCTGTCAGGATCGAGAGACGAGAGGATCACTGCTGAGCTGTGCTCACAGATACCAGGGTACAGGTTCTTGCTTAAATTAAGGCATAAGCCAGCTAAGCATGATTGCTGCAAACACCTGCCTCATCAGTAGCGTAAAGTCTCCCTTATTAACCAAACCAGTATTAATCACTTTTTGGGCTTTAAGACTGAATCTTGTGATAAATAAATCAGGGTCAGGAGCAGGCTGAGGCAGTGGATTCTGTGTGCTGTGTGAGAGGTAGCATGTTGTTCCCTGTTGGGTTCTTTTAATCCCGACAGCAACTGTTGCTGCATCTGGCACATCTGGTGGAAGGGTGCCTGCCTGGTGGCATCACTGCCATCAGCAGTCTGAGCACAGATACCTTGTGTTTTGGGAAGGGCGCAGGAAAGGATTTTGCCAGATGGATTTGAAATTACGCTGTGCCACCTTGCTTCAGAGCCAGCGGATGATGTCTGAGCTGTTCAGTTAGCGACATGTATGCAGCCTGGGAACAAGGAGGGATGGAGAGGCAGGAGAGACTTTGAAACGGGTTCATACGTGGCTGCCAGCAGATGTAGTCAGCATCCCATGAATCACAATGTTTGTGGTAACAGTAAAATCTCTATGGCCCACACAGTTTTGTTGATTTTATTTATTTATTTATTCATTTTCTTCTCACCTTTCTGCTTAATAATAACAGATTGCAAAGACAAATACTTTTCTTCCTTTTCCAAAAGGATTAGGGCATGGTAAATTTTACAAGATGAGAGGCCCTACAGTGGGTAGGTAAACCCACACAGGGTACAGTTCGTACCTTAAGGACAGCTTTGCAAGAGATCTACCCTGTGCAAGTAGGGGTAGAGGCATTTGGAAGCAGTGTGGTTTTGTATCGGCTTGAACCACAGGTGAAAGTGTCCTGAGCTGTGGACTCTTTAATGTGATTGAGTGAAGTACTTGTGCCATGTGGGAGGTAACAGCAATTCACTAAGCACACGTGCAAATGCCATGTGTGGATGCACTGACTCATGTTAATGTAATTACCTCATTGTAATTGAGTTAAGTACAATTGATTTAACAGTAGTGAAGATGAGCCCACAGTTACAGTCTAAAATGTGAGTACATATTTGATTGTCAGGGTTACTGATTCTTGCAGGAGGCTGAAAATTTTCTTCATAACACAGGGACTGAAGAATGTGCTTAGCTTCAGCCACATCCACAGTCCAAGTGGAACTTACCCAGGATGGTAGGTTTTGCTTCCTTGCATATATTTTCCAAATACTGTGTGAACTATCAGTAATACACTTTCTGCAGAGTGGGAGGGATCAGGACACTATGCTCAGCACCTTTTTATTTGATTAGCTGTTCTGTAGGCTGACTTCCAATACCAAGGTAGAAGTATCTTTTCTTCTTGTCACTTAATTGTTTTAGGGGGATCTCGTGGCAGTAATTTTTTAAAGCCCTGTGGTTCACTGTCCTGCAAGCTTGATAGTCTCTCAGAAATGTTTTTCAGTCCTGCTTTATATTAGCTCGCAGTTAATAGGAAGCTCCACTGTTGACCCAGACTTACTCCAGCAGTAGTTGCCATCTCAGTATGTTAGCATTTACTAATCCATAATGTTGAAAGTAGTGCATGTGTGAAGATGACATGAGAAAGAGGTTGGAAAAAAATCTTGATTAGCTTATCAGCTGATGAGCTTGTCAGATATTAATTGTATAGATTTTGTGTATTAATGCAAACATATTTGCTTCTCAGTGAACTGGTTTGGTTTTTTTTTTTTTTTGTTTTTTTTTTCACTTTGAAAAAAAATTGTTTTTCATGTAGAGGACTCTACTGGTCTTTGTAGTTACAGATGAAAAGGTTTTGTCACAGATGCCAAATTTATTACGAAGAGTTCATCTGTGTGTCTCCTGAGTTTTGACTATAGTGTGTGACTACTATAGCATCCTACAAAGAAAAATATTTTCAAATTACAGTTATTTACTAAACATAATTTATCTTTTAAAGGTTTAGGTGACTGGTACTCCGAGAGTCTGATTTGGCATCACAATTTAGCCTATTGGGTTATCGGCAGGAGCAGTCTTACCTGCTTTGCTCTTTCTGCACTGGCCCTGGCTCCAGCATGAGTCAGTTCATCAAGCTAAACCTGCTTTAAAACCAAAACAAACAAATGCCCTCCAAACCCCATCCTTTTTTTGTAGAATTACTTTTGTGCTGGCATTGCTACCTTAACTAATGATGACTCAGATGAATGCCTGGTACATTGGGTGGAGGAAGGAATCTGCATCTGCAGCTGGGAAGAGCAGAAGGGAGCTGCTCCCTTCTCCTGAAAAGAGCATCATTTAAATCAAAAATGATGTTAACGAGTTTATGAGTAATTCTAACAGTTTTGTTGTCATTCCAGAAATACTCAGTTTCTGAAAATAGGATACTTTGTATTTATCTACATAGGAATAGCCATATCTCTGTCAACACATATTCTTAAAAATTCAGTAAGATATTGTAGATTCAAGCTGCTGTTTAAAGAACCAGGTATTTTTAGTTTATGAATGTTATTCATTTGTGATGTTTTGTTTTGATTGCTTGGTTTGTTTCATTCTTAAGAACCAGAATGTCATATTTGGACAAATAACTTTCCTGGATAGCTTCTCATATTAAAGTAGAGCAGAAAACAACAGGGACAAAACCAAAATATTGCATGCAATTGTGAGTCTGGGTTGTTAGAGTATAAAACACAACTAGTGTATGTTATAAATCTAAGCCCATTATTAAGCATATTACCATTTCTTTATTAGAAATTCCAGTTAAGCCCTGAAGTTGAAGCATGTTAAGGAATCTAAGAATATTCCTGACATTTACACAGCATATGACTGAGTCAGAGATTTTCAAGACTTGGGGGCAGCTGTGTCAGAAATGATGCAGTGTTATTCTTTGATGTAGAAAAAGGAACACAAAACAGATGCAACAAATGTTTTTATATATAACAGGTCATTAATAATGCATAGTGGTGTGGGAGAGGTTTGGGTTGGGTTGTTGTTTTGTTATCTTTTTCCAAATTTCAGATAAACAACACCATTGATAGCCATCTATCTAGTAGTGATAGTTTAAACTCTGAGAGTTGGTGAGTGGAGCTTCTGTTGGCTCAGCTGATTTTACCTGGGTTTGAAAGAGGAGGCATTTTGAACAGTGAAATATTAGCTATTCCTATCAAGTCAAGGACACCTACTGTTGCTCAAACATTAGCAACTGTAATTGAGATCAGCCCTTGTCTGAATCTTTGTACAGACAAAACCTGTGTTTCTGCCTTTATGTGTTAGGGGGAGGATAAAACCAAAGGGACCAGTGCAAGGAGGGGGACTGAAGTAAACTAGTGACGTTTGCAGTGCCAGCAGTCCAGACCTCCAGCAGGCAAACTCTGAGCTCATGTATACAGAAACTTCTAACAACACTCAAACCCCTGTCCTCCCAAAACAGGGAAGCATCATGTTTTACAAGCACTGAGGCAGCCTACCTTGCTTTTTACAATTTCTTACCTCAGAAATATCTTGCGTGTCTACACAACACAAGTTTATGCACCTGATTACTCTGATGAATATTCCTGTGTCCACAGAACAAAGCCAGCTGCAAGAAACCTTACATGGTATATGAACCATAGAAACTTGACAGGTGAATCATGAACATCATCATATGTTTTCTTTGCATTCCTGAAATAACTATTCACATGACATAGTGGTCTGGGAAGTGCAGAAGTACTATGAAGAAAAAAGCAGTTTCACTAATTTGTCTTTAAGATCCATTGAATTGAAAGGGTGTGTGTTTAAGAAAGTGAGATAGATTATGTAGGATTGGCCTCAAAGTGATTCACATTTCCTATATCTGTTCAGGAAAGTCTCGTAAGGTTTTTTGTTGGGTTTTTGTTTGTTTATTTCTTGGTTGGTTTGGGGTTTTTTGTCTCTGCATCCATGAGCACATTTTGCTCATGAACAGAATGTTTACTGAGCCTACACGGTCTTGTAGGCCACATTATTTATTTGTGTCTTGGAGAAGGCAGTAGTTCATCTGTCATAGCTGTCCTGTGCGAGGTTTCCCCTGGGGTGTGGAAGCACACACTCTGGACTACACTTCAAGTTCCTGGTGTCCAATGTCCTGTGATTATGTTGCAGTGCCTGCTGGGTACATTGTTGCACAGCCTGCCAAGTCTTCCTGCAGGACTTCATACAGCCTCACATCCACACTGGGATAATCACTGTGTTCTCTGACACTGACAAGGTTGTGCAAAAGCTTTGTCATCTTCTCCCTGCTGTGTGAGGTGGTTATCAGCTTCTGGAATTAGTGCATTACTTCTTTGTGGATACAGCCATTAGTAGTGTATTTTTTTTAACCTTTAAGAGTACCAAACAAGCAGATTTATGAGGTTAAATTTGTCAGCGTAGTGAACAGAAATGCAAGAGCTGTAACACAGAACATTTTCTTAGACTGTGCCGGTCTAATTAGAGCATATTTATTGTGTTATCCAAAATTGCTGGAACTTTTTTTCCAGAGGAACTCTTAGTCTCACTTGGGTATCAATACCTCTGTTGTCCTTTGGTCAGTGAAATTGTTATCTGCTCATCTATTTTGCCTTTAATCCTACATGTGTGTTAGAAGAGTAAACGAGAATCTTCATTGTTCATGTTCCATATGGCCAAGGCAGGCAAGGTTTGCTCCTGAGCTCATCCCTGTGCACCCCCTGTACAATGTAGCAGTTTTGAGTCTTTACCTGAGTGTGCAGGTTTTTGACTGAACAAAATCCAACACAGAAAGTGAGCATTCTTCAGCCATCCAAGCCTTGTGGAAATAGAGCACAGTATCTGCTCTGTGTACTCACCATTGGTACTTACATCTTCTCTAATTCTGTGTTACAGTACTTTCAGGGATCTAGTTAAGGTAGAATGTAAAGGGCCTTTCATTTGGGACTGCCACTTGTGTTGATGACAATTTCCTTGCTACTACTATAAGAGCAAGTAGTGATAGACCAAGGGGGAATGGCTTTAAACTGAAAGAGGGTAGATTTAGATGAGATATGAGCAAGAAATTCTTTACTGTGAGGGGGTGAGACACTGGAACAGGTTGCCCAGAGAAATTGTGGCTGCGCCATCCCTGGAAATGTTCAAGGCCAGGCCAGCTGGGACTTTGAGCAACCTGGTCTGGTTGAAGACTGAGAGTCAAAGACTGCACAAATGGATGTTGACCCATGCTTAGGTGAATCTACTGGTAATCGTTAGAGTTCATTTAACCAGAGCTTGAGCAATTGCTCAATAGCCTGCCTTCTGGTTTTCTCCTTCTAATTTTGCTGGCTTTCTCTCCCAATAGGATACCTGTCTGGAAGCTGCTGGTGCAAGAACTGCCTGGCGCATGTATCCACTGTAGGTACTGCCTGGATTAAAAAAGCTCTTGTGGTTAAATACTGCAACGTACCTATTTCCCCTCTATCGTAATATGTACAAGAGGCATTTGCAGAACTCAAGTTACTGGCAAGTAATTATTTCTGCCAGCAAGAGCTTTCTACCTAATCTTCTCTTGTATTCTGTAATGGGCACCTTGTGTGGCGTACTTTGTAATTTGGCCTCTGATTTGTCTATTTTATCAAGTTGGGTTACAGAGGTGCCTTTAAATGACATACGCATTTGCACATGCACACACACGTATATAAACTGAGCTGTATAGTCAAGGAGGAAGAATCTAAGAAAATACTCAAGCTGCACGTTTAGCTGCAAGTGTAACCCCTCTTTACTTCTCTCACTTTAATTTATACTTACTTGATTTTATGATCACCTCCTACACCCCCCACATAATGTGTTATGCTTTCAGATACAAATGGCTGCATCTTGCATAATAGCCAGAAAAATAAATATGGGTGTGAATATGGTCATAAGATGTCACTGAAAGGATTCTAAATAAAGGATACACAGAATTTATTGTTTGCCACAACTCAGCTGTGTGTCGTGCATCACAGTTACTATGCCATGTACCTCTGATTTTAGCCTTTAGAGCTTTCTCTTTCAAATAGTTCAATAAAAGCATAGCCTGGAATTTGTTTACTTTTGGCCTTAAAAGCAAACAGCTCAGGGAACAGGCAGCTTTTACTGGACCTGTAAAGGAGTAATACCAATGGTGGAGATTTCAGGCTGTATTTTGTTTACTGTGGGTTTCATTTTTGGGGGGGTACTAAGCTGTTGGTGTGGCTAGGGTTGGGAGCTTTCACTGCTGTTAGGCAGACTGCAAGACCAGACCATTACGTTAATGTAGCAAAAGGACTGAGTGGAAACAAATATGTTGTAGTGAAGGCTTCAGTTTTTGTACAGTACTGTTTTGTTTGGTTTGTTGGTTTTGTTGTTTGTTTTTTTTTCTCTGTATGAAGTGTAACATTATGAGGAGGAGAAGTGTTTGGCCAGAACTGAGAGAAATGAAATGATTACATAGAGGACTGTTCTAATGTTATTACAGATAGGTACAACAGAAATAAACACCTCAGAAGTTATGAAAACATAACCACTGCAAAGCCAGTGTCCTTGGTTTTGTGATGTCCCTGGAAAGGGAATATTTAGAAGATACTTACTTGTTTGTCAGCCAGGATCTGTACCCCCAACAGGCAGTGGAAACCTAAGCGTGCCACATGTGCCACTGGTGCCCAGTGGAACACCATGCTTTTAGTGTTGAAAGGAGGACGGGAAAGTCTACAGCTCAAATCATGATATTGAAAAGATATTACTAGGTGATGCAGCTAAACCATAAACTTGTGTTTGGAAGGATTTCTCCTGTGGAATGTTTGCCCTATAACTGCATCAGAACTAATCACCTGCATTTGTTTCATAATGCAATGTGTCTGGCGTGTGTGAGGTGTAACCAACTCAGAAAAGCAAACAAATTCAGCGTTAAGAGGCAGATACTTCTCGGTCTGCTCTCCCCGCTGAGTGTTGATGGGAACTGTGTCGGCAGACTGTAAGAGGAAGGACTTGTCCTTAAGGAACCCCTTTGTGTGTTCCTGCTGCAGCTGGTCTGACCCTCTTTCAGGAGGCCTTGGAAAACATTTACATTCTTTGGCGGAGCATGCTAAAATTAGGGCATAAAAATGACAGTTTCAATATTTGAGTCTTAAATAATATTTAGTCTTGCGTTGTGAAATCTGAGCAGAAGCCAACATTACTGTCATTTCATTAATGCAGTTGTATGTGTGGTATTCCAGTTTTACAAGTACTTTCTCAATAAATATAATCATAACTATAGTAATAAGATACTATTTTAAAAGTAAAAACCTATGCTAATAAATTTTAAAAAATCTTTTATAGATAAAATCCTTTGTCCTCTTCCATAAAAATCACTTCTATCTGCCTTCCATTTACTTCTGAAAGGTTTTGCCTTACATGCTGTTTTCTCATTTGTATCACTGCAAATTCAGACATTTCATTGAAACATTGTTCCTTTGTAACAGAATATAGCTTATGTATTGATAACAGAAGTGGCTTCAAACCAGCCATTTCTGTCAGCTTTTAAAATGCAGGTGTTCGGAGAACTAGTTCACAGTAATGTTACAAATTAAATACTCTCCCAAGTAAGAATTTAAAGGTGCTGCTAAGTTCGGGTTACTTTCCGAATCATCAATGCTATCTCCTGCTACCCTGTATTTCTTAAAAAATAATTTAGTGTCACCCACTCATTTCCTGTTATGTCCTGACCGCGTTAGACACTTATTACTAGTTTCACTGCTCTCTAGTGCCTTAACTGTCGTGTATTTAGATGATCTGACACTCCATTCCCTCAAAAAATATGTGGTAAAGGTTTGAAATATATAATAACTTTGTACTTATTCTTCCTCCAAGACAAAAGTGTCGTTTTATTCAAGTATCTGTTATCTAATCAATATTTGTAATTCTGATATAGTTGTATCTAATGAAGATATAGCTGACTGTAAGTTGGCAGAACTGATGGGATACTGGATTACCCTGTACTAGATTAGAAAGTTTTAAAAATTAGTAGATGTGTAATCTCCTAAAAATAGCTGAGAAGAAAAACCATGACTAAAAAAAAAAACAAAAAAAAAAAAACAACCAAAAAACTCCAAAACAGAAATGCTAGAGAACTTGAATCATAAGTCAGGAACTATTAATACATATTGTTGTTTAATTCATCTTTTATAATAAAGGAAAACATGTTCTGGTTTTGCAGTATAGATAATATTATGAAAATAACTACAACTTAAAAATAAACGAGCCCAAATAAGAATTTCAGCCTATTTATCACTCCATTGCTTTATGAGCAATGACATTTGAACACCACCAATTTTGTCAGATATTCTTGTCTTATTTTTGTGTGCATGGTGACTTCGATTTTAGTAAACAAATATTCTAACCAGTATTTTATTTTTGTGTTTCAATTATATATTGGCATTTAAAATAAACTGAATTAAAATATAAGTAGTAAATGCAGGTTCTGACCTCCAAATGAGTTAGCAGGGCTCGTGTATTGCCTGTTGACCAGCCATGCCTTCTTGTATCATTTGTGCAGGACCTTGCACAGTGCAATGTGAGTCCAAGGACACCTGTACCATAAAAGTAAAAATAATATTTGATCAAAAGCTTGAGAATAGTTTAAGAGAGGTTCCTGTTTACAAGATGATGGATTTTTATTTTGGGATTGCTTAGGGCATAGTTACTCTCATTTGGCTAAAATATCATCTGTGCTCACTCACAGTAGCTTTCAAGCAGACAGCTTTTTTCTCTGTCAAGTATTAGAAGAGGTCATTGAAGCACGGAGGGTCATTGCACTAATGCAGCTGATGGTGGTTTTTAGGTAGCATCCTCCACAGCAGGGATCTGGTTTCTGAGGCAAGGACCCATGAGGTTGCAGTTGTGGCACTGTGCTGGGCTGGCAGGCTTTGCTACTTAGCCCAGGGCCTGGGAATGGAAGTGGTGGTGGTATGGGGACAGTTTTTCAGGCTCCAGCTTATAGGTATCTGGGACCAACCATAAGAGAAGGAGAAAAAAGGAGGTAGTGACGGGACGGACTGCTAGGACAGTCTAAGTCAGGATTGGGCTGTAAGCCCAAGGGTTCGAGGACTTGAGCCACTCCAGTGCCTTCACAGCCTCGGAAGAGAGGGGAGTTGGCTCTTCTATGGCTTTGAGAGCCTGTAGCCACTGTAACTGTCAGCCATTTCCTCTCCACAGATGAGTTTTAGCTTGAATTGTCAGCCAAGCCATTTTCCCAGCCCATTCCTTGTGGGCTGCCACCCCTGGTCTTCCAGCGTGGCCCAGCCCTTCCACCAGCCAGTCCCCTGCCCCTTGAGAAGTCAAGTTGCTGAGTTCCAGCACAGTCTAACCACCGTCTTCTCTCTTGCCTCCATCCTTTCTACCCAATAGTCCTGCTTCAATTTACTGCTCAGAGGTAAGCTTCTTTCTATCCTGGATGCACATTAGCCTGTACCTACGAACACAGCCCAGCTACCCACTCCCCAACTCGCTGTTCCCCTGTTGGTCTGCAGAGTTGTTGGTAGCTACCTGCTTGTCATGGTTCAAGCCCAGCTGGCAGCCCGCAGCTGCTCGTTCACACCCGCCCTTCTTCCTCCCCCTGCTCCCGGAG
>NW_009939032.1:1618-1856 GCF_000696875.1 Nestor notabilis | reverse complement strand
CACATCCTCCTCCTAAGCCTGCACCCCTCCGGTCACCGCTAACAGCAGCGCTGTGCTGCTCAACCGCGGCTTGCTCCAAGGGCTCGGTCTGTATAAAGCAGCCACACGTTCCAGGTAACGAATTCCACCAGCACACGGGGCAAAACGAGGGGGGTCATTCCTGCAGGAGGGACCCAGCTGCACCTCGCGCTCGCCATCACCCAGCCGGAGCCACCGGAGCCGTCCTGCCGCGGGCGAG
>NW_009939032.1:0-1558 GCF_000696875.1 Nestor notabilis | reverse complement strand
GCCGGCACTTCCCTCCACACCGTTACTGCCCCCAGAGCCCCACATGGGCTGGTCTCACTGGTTCACCCAGGTACAGCCCGGTTCAGTGAGTAACTCAGGGGTCAGGGTGTCATTTGGCCATGTGCATGATTTAGGGATGACCATAAAACTTGAGCTGATTTCATGTGATGAGCAAGAAGCTCAGCGGGCGCTCAACGCAACAGCTCTGGTTTCAAAGTTCACCAAGGCAGGAAGCGTCCCTGTCTCCCGCTTGTTCTTTGCCCATGGGCTCTGCATTGCAGCTTCCCCTCCGGTTTGTGTGGGTTTGCTTTAGCGCAGCAGAAGGTGGGTGAGAAAACCCGCACCCCCAAACCAAACCACCCCACACAGGAGTGGCATCCAGGCTGACCCATGTCCTCCTCTTGGAGCTGTGCCCACATACAGCTGTCCCCACCATGTCACAGAATCAGAGGGGTTTGGGTCTGAAGGGACCTTAAAGCTCCTCCAGCTCCAACCCCTGCCCCGGGCAGGGACACCTTCCACTAGAGCAGGTTGCTCCAAGCCCCTGTGTCCAACCTGGCCTTGAACACTGCCAGGGATGGGGCAGCCACAGCTTCTCTGGGCCCCCTGTGCCAGCGCCTCAGCACCCTCACAGGGAAGAGCTTCTGCCTCAGAGCTCATCTCAGTCTCCCCTCTGGCAGGTTCAAGCCATTCCCCTTGGCCTGTCCCTACATCCCTTGTCCAAAGCCCCTCTCCAGGTTTCCTGGAGCCCCTTTAGGCACTGGAGCTGCTCTAAGGTGTCCCCTTCAGGAGCCTTCTTTTCCCCAGCTCTCTCAGCCTGTCTCCTCCTTCCCAGCACCCTGGGGCTCGGGACAGACCCATCACTGCAATCAGGTGCTGGCACAGCACGGGCTGCTCCGGCCGATTACACCCTCCAGCCCGGGACGGGCGCCAGCCGCTTGCCCATGCCAAAACCTTGATTTTTCCCCCCCTCATTGCCCTGAACTGGGGACTCTGCTGCTGGGGAGGGACCGACAACCTCCCCTCTTACACCTGCAGAGGAAACAGCGGCACAGAGGAGGCCTTGGAAGACATGAAAGGGCTGTCACAGTCGGGTTGGGAGCCGTAACCCCAGACACGGTCAAGGTTTGCTACAGAGGTGGTTAAAAACAGTAAATAAATGAAAGGAGTCACCTTCCAGCGGTGCAGGTCAGAGGTCTGAGCACAGAGAGCTCAGCACCACCAGCCTCGCACCGCCGGGAGCCAGCTGGGAAAGCCCCTCAAGGAGAAGGGTCCAAGGCACTGAGTAGGAAATAGTGACCCTGTTTTCACAGACGGGAGCCCTCACCCAGGGCAGCGGGATGAGGAGGAGGAGAAGGGCTCATCCTCCAGGCTCTGTTGGCAGGAACAAAGGTGTGAAGAGTGGATGTGTGAGTGTCACCAGGGTGGGAGCACCCCCGACCCCGCACAGGGACCCCTCGGTCCCTCTTTGAGCCTCAGGCCTCGGTGCAGGCTCAGCCCCAGTTCCTCGAAGCCTCCGGGGCTGTTTGTGGCGGCGCTGGCACCTCGCCCCGGCACC
>NW_009939031.1:0-945 GCF_000696875.1 Nestor notabilis | reverse complement strand
CCCCAGCATGCCATGGGAGATGTGGCCCAAAGCCTTTCTGCAGGCTCTGTCCCTCAGTAGGTTCCAGAGTCAACAGCCAGCACCGGGGACTTACATCGTAGGCACCGGCCTTGATCTGTTGGTAGAGTTTGTGCTGGTCCTCGTCCCAGAACGGCGGGTATCCCACCAGCAGGATGTACAGGATGACGCCTGCGCAAGGGACAGCGGCATCAGGGCCAGGGCATAGAGCCGGGATGGAGGCAGGATGGGGACAGGGACGGGACCAGGATGAAGGGGACAGGGATGGGTCTAGGATGAAGACTGGCATAGGGCTGGGACAGGAACTGGGATGGGACCAGCACAAAACTGGGATAGGGAACAGGATGAGACTGGGATGGGAATAGGATGGAGCCAGGAAGGGGACAGGATTGGGGCTGGGTGAGGAGCAGGATGGGACCAGGAGGGAGATCGGGCAGGCACCAGGCAGGGATCAGGTGGGTTCAGGCAGGGAGCAGGCAGGGAGCAGGGATCACTTACCGCATGCCCAGATATCCACAGGTTTGCCGTAGGCCTCTTTGCGCAGGACTTCAGGGGAGAGGTATCCCGGTGTGCCCGCAAAGCCTGGATGGAATGGGCAGGAGCTGAGCCATGTCAGCACGGACGGGACAGGACAGGGACAGGACGGGGACAGGGGCACAAATGGGGATGGGGACAGGAGAGGGACAGGACAGGGACAGGGGCACAAACAGGGACAAGGACAGGACCAGGGACAGGGGCACAAACAGGGACAGAGACAGGACAGGGACACAGACACGGACAGGAACAGCGACAGGATGCAGTGGACATGGGACTGGGGCACAGGGATGGAGCAGGGATGTGCTGGGCACAGGGCAGAGACAAGGCGGACACTGGGGGACACAGCAGGAACGGGGGGACACAGCGGGCAGGGGCACTCGTGGCACTCCA
>NW_009939030.1:12098-23646 GCF_000696875.1 Nestor notabilis | reverse complement strand
AAAGAGAAACCTCATGGGTTCAACAAGGGCAAGTGTAGGCTGCTGCACGTGGGCAAGAAGAACCCCAAGTACCAGCGCAGGCTGACAGAGAGCAGTTCAGCTGGGAAGGACCTTGGAGTATTGCTAGATGCTGGGTTGTCTGTGAGTCGGCAGTGTGCCCTATGGCCAGGAGGGACAACAGCATCCTGGGGTGCATCAGGAGGAGGGTGGCCAGCAGGCTGCGGGAGGTGGCCCTGGTGAGGCCACATCTAGAGTACTGTGTCCAGTTCTGGGCTCCTCAGTACAAGAAAGACGAGGAGCTACTGGAGAGGGTCCAGTGGAGGGCCACAAGGATGACCAGGGGGAGTATCTCTCTTATGAGGAGAGACTGCAGGAGCTGGGCCTGTTCAGTCTGGAGAAGAGCAGACTGAGAGGGGATCTCACTGATGCACATAAATATCTCGAAGGTGGGTGCCAGGAGGATGGTGCCAGACTCTTTTCAGTGGTGCCCAACGACAGGACAAGGAGTAACGGCCACCTGCCGCTGGTGAAACAGAGGAAGTTTCACCTTGACATGAGGAAGAACTTCTTTACACTGAGGGTGGCAGAGCACTAGAATAGGCTGCCCAGGGGGGTTGTGGAGTCTCCCTCTCTGGAGACATTCTAAAGCTGCTTGGACGTGTTCCTGTGTAACCAAGCCTTAGCAGGGGGCTTGGACTAGAACATCTGCAGAGGTCCCTTCCCAACCTGGACACTTCCCTATGTAACCTGCTCTAGGTGGCCCTGCCTTGGCAGGGGGCTTGGACTAGATGATCTCCAAAGGTACCTTCCAACCCTGATGATTCTGTGATTCGGTTTGGACAGCTTGCCCTCTTCTCCCCTCCCTTTTTCTGAGTTTTTTCTTTGTATCATTATTACTGGATGTAGAACAGTTGATTAAAACTATATTTAGTAGTGCTACCGGGCATATTTTTGGTGCATATTTCTACATACCATGGATTTTATAGCTTAACAAAAACTTATTAACTGAGAAAAGCAATACTCTCTCCAAAGATTTATACTTAAAGCACTTCTTATATCTTTACTTCTATTAGTAAAATAATAGCATAGGCCATTTATATCAATATAAGTGGTTTATGTCATATTTCTGCTGACTCCTATCTTTCAAAACATTCTCCAATGCTGTGTTTATGATTTCAAAAATCTCATGGAGATACAGGAAATCTCCAGGGAGGCAAACACATAAAAAAAAAAAAGGCTCACGTTCAAAAGGTGTAGGTTTTCCTTCTGACTGTAGAGATTACTGGATTACTTCCAGAAATATGGGAAGTGCTGCAAGTTCTGGTCTTTGGGAGTTTACTGTCACTTTGGGTGCCTTGCTGATCCAAAATGTGGTAAGGGTTTCTGTTTTCTTGTTTTTACTGAAACAGGTCACCCCACGTGTGTAATACTGACACAGCTCTCTCACAGCATGCATGTGCTGAGGGAGTACTTCCTGATCATGTCACTTTTCCAGGGAGTTGGCTAAACAACAGCAAGCATTTAGCAGAAAGTGAGATAAAGAGTTTAAGTACTAGTAACAGTCACAATGTAATTAAAACACACTTTTCACTGCTTGTGGGGTGGTTGTATTTTCATCGCCACACTTTGCTGTCTCCTTTCTGCAATGATGTTGACTTCCATCTAAATAGTCTAAGCATGCTTAATATGCATGATGTTTCAATGTAATTCTGTTACTTGGCATAATTGTCTTCAATTTTAGGATTTTCTTTTGCCTGGCGTAAGCCTGTACTGTATTTGGAATGTTGAAACATGTTGTTCCCTGTTAACCAACTGATGCACTCTCTGACCTTGTGAAGAGTTACGTATGATTTCAGTTTTCTTTTGAACTTATGCGTGAGACCGAGATTATGAATCACGTACCAGATATTCCAGATAAAGAATTGGACCTCACTTACAGAGCAAAAATGCCCAAGGTGGAAGAGGGATAAAATCGGAAATGAAGTAGAACGCCTTTGAAACGTCTCTGAACATGCTAAAGAATCATTAAAACTGGCAAGAA
This sequence comes from Nestor notabilis, assembly GCF_000696875.1. NCBI lineage: Eukaryota > Metazoa > Chordata > Aves > Psittaciformes > Psittacidae > Nestor > Nestor notabilis. The sequence goes on along the minus strand of NW_009939030.1, from coordinate 21,605 downwards.
TTCACAGGCTGTGTATGAATTTGGCTTGCTTTTGAACTTTTCTTGTCTTTCTTCACAGCTTTAAGATAGTCATCTTAAATAGGTCACGTAGAGGAGTGGTCAAAATTATGATGGTTGATAACATTTGCCTCTTTCGTAATACTGATACCAAAAAATACACACTGATACCAAGCAGTGTACACTGCTTGTTGCAGTATTGGTAAACCATTCCAGAAAGATCAGTGGAATTCAGAGCAGTCTGGGCAAAGCTGGGAGTCTTTTTCACACCGGCCTCATTTCCCCTCCTTTTCCCCAACCAGCCTCACTGCTGGTCTAGGACAAGTGTCTGGGTGACTTTCCACATGATGGAAGCAGCATCTGGGGCCTCATTTACTCCTTTATGGCCACATACGGTTGTTACCTCCTTTCTTGTTTATTCAAGAGCTGGAATTGTCAAGACCCTGCTGGCACATGCTGTACTCCAGGGTTTTGCTGGGAAAAGCAGCATCAGCCAGTGCATGGGAAGGCGAGCATGGCCTTGCCTTAGTGCTGTGAAGGGATAGGACCTGGAGCTGAGAGGCTGTGTGATTACTGCCACTCCCATGGGAAGTGCTGGCAGAAGCAGAGGGAGGTTGAGCAGCACCTCCGTCTGCTAAGTACAGAATACAAACCACTGTCCTGCTACTGCTATGGGATTCACGTGCAATCTTCTGTTTCTGTATTGTTTGATATACGGAGTGCTGGTATTACTACAGTATTATTGTACCACCAGAAAGAAGAGATAATTCTAATTTTGGGCTACATTTAGCTGGTCGATCCTGTCTGTCCTGTTTAATGTAATTTTAACTGAGGTGGATTAATTCTGCATCTCAGTGTAGCAGGTTTCAGAAGCACTCCCTCAGCTGTCCTGGCCTCTTGGCTAATTACCATTCCAGAAGTCCCCCCTTCCATAAAAGAGGTTTGTTTCTTTTCTGCAGTAATGCAGACACATGACTGTCACAAAGCTGGCATTGTGTTAAGCCTTTGCCTCTCTTACGCAACAATGAAGCTTATTGAGGGAGAGCAGAACCATCCTTCTCGGAAGAGACCTATGAAAAAACCAAGCTAGGAACCCCAAAAGAGAACACTGCTGGGCACTGCTTTACTGACCATCCTAATTTCTTCCATCTCAAAAATCAGTGCAAAGTTACCTGTGAGATCCCACCTGTTCATCTGTAACTGTTTATGTCAAGTAGGTATGATGACTAGGGTATATTTTTTATTTTGTTAAAAATTATTGAGGAGTTTCCCTTCCTCAGTGTCACAGTCACATTACAGGTCATGCTGACAATGCTGAGAGGCCCTGTATTTGAGTTCAAAACAAGTGGCAAAATGGTTCATAGTCACTGAGGGGTAAGGACCAAAACAAACACTTAGGTGAAGGCTCTACTGTGCTCCCTAAATAGAAAATTAAGGCTATAAAGCAGGAAAAAACATTCATGTTTTGATACGTCAGCTTACAGTATGTTCCAAATTGCTGTTTTATTTGCTGAAAAGCTTTCCTAAAGCTTTAATTTTACTGTTTATAAAGGAGAGTAAATTATATGCAATGAATGTAGTCTAAATTCAGACCCAACCATTCTGATTTTTCATTATTAATTTACTCCAGAATTCTCACAAGAGAATGCTCTCACATCCCTCTTTATCAAAAGCTTTACTCCAAGAAGACTGAAGTAAAGGTTAATCACAGTGTGATTTCACTGTTTTGCCTAAATCACAGTACTCATAATCATAGGCTGTACAGGCTGTGAAACACCAGCATTCCAACAAGGAATAAACATAGTGATGCAGGACTGTGAAAACTGCAAGTACTGTGTAATCTCTTGTTTGTGGAAAAAAATAATTAACTAAATAAATAGGAAAATTATCCATTTAAATGCTCAGAGATTTCCTTTCATGTAAACTCGGTTAAATCAGCTGTAGACAGGAAATAGTACATTGGAGAATCCTTCCCCATTGACTCCATACAGCTAATTCATTATGCCTTGTTGGAAAGTGTAGCCTGCCTTATCTTCAGCAGAGATGTGTGGCCAGTCAACTCACCGGTTTCCTCTGATGAGGTGCACAACTGTTTTTTAACATACATCCTACGCTCTTTTTTTTTAGGTAAGGTACAGTTGTGTTTTGTTTGGTTGGGTTTGATTTTCCCTGTTGTTGTTTGGTGGAGTTAATGTGAAATGTTCTAGATGAGAGTTTAAATAAAGATATTTTGTCTCTACATAAAATTACACTTGAATTATTTTTTTTAATCTTGCCAGGACAGCCACGGCTACTCGATACTAAACCAGAACTTACTCTCTCACAGTTTAGAGCATCAGCTGTTCTGTAGTAGTGCACACGATCTCAAAGTCTTCTTTTCCTATGTATCTTAGTATGAGAGATGAAATACACTTTTAAAAATATTCCTTAATAGATAGTTTTGTCAGAGAGTACTCTGCTTGTTGAGGGGGTTATTTTTCCAATCTTCTCTTTATATTCCAGAAGTTTCCATTACACTTGCAGTTCTTAAAAAAGGCTTTCAGGAACGTACTGTTACTTTTGTTCAGCATTTTTAAAGACGTTTACACAAGCCATGGAGCTGACTGCTTCCACGGAACTAATTGGAATTACACCTGAGACAGCTGTAACTCTCTGAATTTGGCCAGTGGTGCCACGAGGACATAGCCCCATCTAGTGTTCAGCTCCTAAATCAGGCACGAGTGAGCCGGAGAGTGTTTGGAACGGACATTCTTGGCTCCACGGTAAATAGGAGCTCCATATGTTGATGCATGTTATAAATTTTGGGGTTGGCAAGCCTACCATAGTAAATTCAAGGCTAATGGAGGACAGCTGCAGTCTTTTCAGGCACAGACAGCTGTTTAAAACATCTGCATTTGCTCTAACCATCAGTCAAAGGCCTTCTTATTACAGCTTGTACTGTAAGTTACTGCATGCTTATGTATGGAGACTATGGTACCATATAAGCTGTTATTCCATGACCCTCACTAGAGGCAATTTTGAGTGATGGGACTTGCTTGAGTCAGGCTGAACTCATCACACTGGGGGTATGGCATTTGTCTAAATTCATTGCACTAAGAAATGGTAGGAAAAATACATGCTAGGAAGTACTGTGAATTATATAATACATTATTAAGCTGTTTGTTGACTCAAAAGATAACCATTGTTCTATTATGGTTTTGTGAAAGCTTCTAGCCAGCATTTAGGTTTGATACAAGTAAGATATATTTTTGTAAGATCTTTCTTACTTAAAAAATATACACAAAATCCTATACTTTCAAACAGGAGAGACCGTAACAGCAGACAGACTCCAAATTCATCATACCTGTGAGGTCTGAGCCAGGACAAAAGGGTCTATGCCCGCTCTTTTTCCTAGACGATGTTCTTGATTGCTTCTGTCTTTGATTGTTGGTTGCTATCACACAGTTCTTTTTCTCATAATCATACATATAGATGCAGTAAGTCATGCCTTCACCTTTGTTTTAGAGGCAGGCCTTAGGCAGCTCCAGCTGATGCTGTTTGGTATTGTGATTCAGTTAGTCTGATATAACAAAATACTGTTTGCTTGCTTAGCTGCAGGAATGAGCTGTGGTGTGTGACTTGCTGTAACTCTCAGGCAGTGAAGATTAGCTTAAGCCACTTTCATCCAACCTCTGCATTAGCCAAAGCAGGCAAGGTCAGTTATTGTGGCTCAGCTGATGTGCAGAAGCCCAGTCACATGCCTAAGCTCTTAATTTGTTTACTGATCAGCCTTCTTTTGTTGTTTTCTGGGGTTTTCTAAGATGTCTTCATAAAGGATGAATGATACCTTCTGTGGAGATTAGAGTGGGCAACAGCGTAACTGAGTCTTTGCTGATACACATCTTAAAATTATCTCAGTGGTCAGCCTGCAAGCAGTCACTAAGACTTATTACAAAAACCCAACAAAACCACCAACCCAAAACCCAATCTCAAAAAAACAAGCAACAACAGAAAAAAGCAGCAGGTCCTTACCTCTAATGATTGTCTTGGGTCCAGTAGTTAATAACCTGTATATACGTACCCTAGCATGCATAGCTGGGAAATGAAGAGTAATTGACCACAATTGACATACACAACAGGAACTCAGAGATTTCCAGGTTTCCTCGGGGCATGTAGCCTGTTTCTGCATAGTCCTGTTAAAGAGACCTTCTTGACTCTTTCTGTAGTCTGACTTTTAGCCATTTTCTTGTTCCCTTTGTTCCTCTCTCTGCCTTCAGAGATAAATTTGTGTTTTACTGAAACTTCATCTAGCACCTACGACCTGTTTTGTCTATCTACCAGACTGGAGGTTTTCAGCAATTCTTCACTCTTAGTTTTTTTCTAGGCTAATGCCCTGGCTTTGAGCTGTGAATCTCATTTGTAGATGACTGCCCACATCCTTGTCACTCTACTTTCACTGGATTCTAGAAGTAACCAGAAAAATGTCTCCTGATGGGTTTTGTTTGTTTGTTTAAATTAACTAGCATAGGGATCTAAAAGCCTCATATCACAAAACCTGGCTACAGCCATGTTAATTAATTTTCCAATGTGTTGCCTACAAATTTAAAACTAATTATTAAGAAAGTCAGCGTAAGATGACAAATATCTGGCTGTGGCACCAGACCTGTAACCATTTCTTGATTCAACTGGGCCTTTCAAGTCCCTTCCCTTTGACTGGGAGAGCTGATGAAAAAACTACCTGCAACCCGGAGTCCCTTACCACTGCTCCCAGAGCTCTGTCATCATTCTGGATACTCCTAGGACAGGTCCTGCCTGTCACTAGTGCCCACATGAAACGAGAGCAGTGGATAATAGTAGGTGGAGTGTATGAGGCTTGGCAGTTTCTTGGTGACATCCCTGATAGGAAACCCCAGTGAGCAGCACACGCTCTGGAGAGCACACCGGCTCAGCCGATGGGTGCCTCCATACCTCTCAGAAGAGAGTTGCCTCTAACTATCACCTCCTGCCTTTTGTTAGTTGTGCTGGTTGTTACACAGGAGCAGACAGGGCTGCCTCAGTCAGCTCCAGCATCTCTCCTGGTGTGATGGGTCTTTCCTCTTCGGTTGGCGGAGAGGTGAAGTGGACCTGCAAGGGCATGTCAGTCTTCTGGGGAAGTCCCTTCCTCCTGCAGGTCCTTGCCACTGCAAGCTTCTGTTCTTCAGTACTGGCTCCCCTCCCACCTGTGAGAGCTGTTGTGGGAGTTTTTGGCTGTTTGGCTGTGGGCTGGTAGTCCACTGCAGACTGCGCTTGGATCCAGTGCATTCCTTTTTAAAAAGTATTTGTATCTTTTCTTAGGAACATTCCTGGTTGTTTTTTCTTGGATAGTCAGTCACATGAAGTCGTGCATCCTCACTAAACAGCCAAACAAATTCTGTAAGTGTAGACACAAACAAGGGTGCAATTAAAATGTGATTTTTAGAAATACTAGTACTTACAGTGTTGAAGTTAATTTGATGTGAGTAATAGCAGACAAATATACTGCCAGCAAATGTTAACAGAATATTTCACCGAAAATTTTACTTTTGCTTGAAGGGTATGATAAACAGCACCTTCCTTGCCTTACAGCTCCACTACAGCAAGTCACTAAAATCATAGCTAGTAAAATCAGCTGCCACACAGACCCAGTACAACGTGGAAGACTTCAATGGCACATAGAAATTGGTTTATGTCTGCACAGTTGTGTGCCCTTATTTTTTTTCCTGTTTCTGTAAGTGCACCTGTACATGTCAAAACATAAACATACAAGTATATAACTGTTGCCAACATGTTTTAAATTGCTTAGATGGAAAAAATGCACATCCTTTATAGTAAGACAAGCATTATTTTCAGTACAAATTTGATAAGAAAAACATTTATTCAAAATATACATCATATAAATTATGTTATTAATAAGCTGGAAAATTAATTATATTTATCTGAAATTTAACAAGAAATTACTTTTGACAAGACTGACTGGGAATGTAGCTGCATCAAATGTGCAACAAGGATGGGAATATGTTATTTTTCTTATGTTAATGCCATGGAAAGAAAAGGATGCAGGGTAGCCTGGAGGCTGTTTCAGTTTGTCTACATGCAGGTCCTATAAACTTACAGCAATGTATTTTGACTTCAATGCTGTCATTAATGCTGCAAGTTTATGTTTGCATTTTATGGCCAACTGAATAGGAAATTAATTTTTTCTGGATGTAGTAATTAGCTTCCAAATGGGAGAGAAAACAAGCAATTCAAAACATTCAGCAAAATTGCTTTTCCTAAAAAGATTGCTGAAACAGAAATGTCTTTGAGCTCCTGCTAGGAGATAGTATTTTGCATATGATACAAGTTCTGCACACACTTCAGAGCGGATTGCTTCTGAGACTGAAATACCTGATTTCAGATGGTTCCTTTGGTTTTCTGAATCCATATAAAGAAGAGCTAAGCCTTTAGATCAGGTTTTGCACCTATTCTAAAGAAAACCTTTTCTGTCAGAGTTGTTTGTTCCACTGCACATGTGGCACTGGAAAGCTGGCAGGAAATCAACACGCATCTTGCAGACACATTAAAATTGCTTTTGGAAAAGTACAGTGTGAGCATAAAGCCAAAGTAAATCTTTGTAGCTCTTACAGGGAGAGCCATCTGTCCACATGGGACAGTATCAATTTCAAACTGAGTGTGCACACAGGAAATTACCTTGAGATTATCTTCTAATCCTCGGTCGAAGTAAATGGACAGTGATAATGCGAGCAGTGTAAGACTGGGTCTTTAAAAGAAAAAGCAATCGGGAGTATGCGTTGTTTAAAATAAATATGCTGATAAAGCATGTGTTGTTTAAATTAAATATTCTGATAAAACTATCTTTAAAATCCCATAAAAGTGTTTAATTCTTCCTGGATGATTGTTAATGGTTACAGATAATTTCAGGCATTGTGTGGGATCAGAAAAAGAAGTACAAGGTATAAGATCAGTGCTGGTCCCAAAACTACTGCAAAGAGGTTACTTATCAAATAATATTTGGATAATAGATAAAGATGTAAGAAGTTTATGATAGAACCATTGCATTAGCAATTAGTGTTCATATATTGGATTCTTTCCTTTTCCAGCTAACTGAGAAAATTATGATTAACTTTCAGGTAACAAAACAATCTAGTTTAATAATCCTCTATTTAAATTATTTTACTTGGACATCCTAATAAAAATATTGATTCTAACCTCACGTATTACAAACACTGGACAAGTTTAGACTTATAAGTGATCTATTTTTCAATTGTTTTATGACAATCACATACTTCAAAGTGAATTAATGCAACATCAGGTCGCATGGACTGAGCATCCCATGTCTAAATACAGAAAGGTTGGTCTAGTCAAGTAATTTTTGTTAGCTTTGGAGCTTCACCAGTTTTCAGGAGACGCACAGGTTTCTAGGTAATATGCCCATTTTTCTCAGTTAACTTCCCAGAATGACTTAGATAATGCCCAGAGACCACTCCTCCTCTCTGCTGGTACCTACAGTTGTGATCAATCACCTGTCAAAATGCAAGATTACCCAAACCTATATTGTTCCTGTCAGAGGAAATTGTGAGTCTCCTGTCACTGGATGTTTCTGAGATAAAAAGGTCTGTGCCAAGGTTCACTACCCTTGTAGTCAAAGGATTTTCTGATGTCTGACCTGACTGCAGTTTGCATTATTTCTGTTCAGCAGAGATATGAAGGACAGATGCTTCTCTTCTGCTTTCCAATAGCTTTTTACATATTTGAAGCTAAGATTTTTTGAAATTGTGCAGTTGATCCTTCCTGCCTAAGCACAGTTCTTTGCCTTTGTCCTTACCGAATTACATCCCAGGTTTTTCTGACCATTTTCCAGACTAATTTTCTAAGAAATGTGTAGGCAAAAATTCAGTTCTTAACAACAAGCCAGACTGGGAAGGAGCTGGTTTATCTCACAAAAAACAGCACTAAGGTAGCAGGAACTGGACTTGATATTTCGGCAGTAGTGACCTAAGGCAGAAAGCAGTTGGGCCTCTTCTCAGCCTGTGTTTGTTAGGAATCTCACTGTCCACTTCATGAAAGTTGGTAAGAGGAGTATTTCTACAGTATGCAGCAATTTCAAGTCTTTGAGCTTACAGTTTGAGAAAAAATACGGGCAGAAAATTGCTAGTGGTCTGGTAAAGTCAGGATTGATAGTATAACTTCATATGGCTATATTTTTGTTCTGTTTTGAATTCATGTTAGCACTAAAGGTAAAAACACAATTTAAACAGTGCTGGAAACTCCTTATGTTAAATAACCTCGATACTCTCTATAGAGGTTGTTTATAGTTAGATATAGAGGTTAAATAACCTCTATACTCTGACCTTGGGTGGAGAAAGACATGGTTGCTTCAAACAAATTAGGATTTCCTCACAGTGTTCTCTATTGGCAACCACTGGAACGTCTATGGCATACACAATGTAAATTATGTGAAAATACAAAAATCAGTCGTTGTACATACTGGTAAACAAATATATTTACCACAGAATACTAGAAAGTTTCTTTTAAAGAATTTGCTTTGTCAAAACACCTTCTTGCAGGGTTATCTGAAACTCCATTTAGGTCTGAACAAAAAGAGATGCCTGACTAATCAAAGCAGGTCAAGACAGTCTGGTGTGCAAACAAACATGACATATTACAAGCATTATGAAAGAACATGACTGGTTAAATATTAGCTCTCAAGATTAAGACATTTTTTCTCAATTTTGATATTTTCCACCTTTTTAAACCCTATATAATTTAAAGGGAATCTAAACCACAACATACTCAAATTCTATTGTATATCACAGGTTTATTTAAGAAAGGCAAAGAGATTAATTAGAGGATGTTTACTCTGAGAATAAAACCCAAACCTGACTCAGCTGCTTTTTCATTTTATGGGACTGAAACATTGATATAGCACCTACATTTTCTACTTTTAGAAGCTTAAGTAAATAAGTCAAAAACAAAGGTGTATTTTTCTTTACAGGCAGATATGGTCCCAGTGCATTCTAAAATGGGTATTTCTACAGATACTGAATCTTTCAGACTGTCATTAGTTGGATGAAGGCAGTATTGGGAAATACAAAACCAGCTCAGTGTCTGCTAGGAGCTATTAAAAACCAAGCACCTCAAAAGTAATTACGTTTTGAGATACTTCTAACGGTGTATTAAATTACAAGACATCCTGCACAGATATTTTTTTCCCTTGTTCCTCTACTCTTAGGAAACTGTTCAAAAAGGAGAAACACAAGCCCAGGTCTTGTAATCTCTGCTTGGATCAATCCTACTGAAAAGTTGGCTCAAAGGAGAAGGGATGGTTCTCTGTGCTAAATACAGACACTTACACAGACAGCATTTAATAGAGTTTTTTTAAAACCTTTTCCATACAAAGATTTTACTTGTTAAAAAAAAAAAAAATTAAAGGGATTTCAAATAGCGGATTCTTTTAGAGATATTTTGCAATAATTAACTCCAAGATAAATGAATATAATGATTTATGTTGTC
>NW_009939030.1:0-12067 GCF_000696875.1 Nestor notabilis | reverse complement strand
GGGAAAGAGAACTGCCTACTCCCCAGATTTCACCAATAGAAATATTTTGAGATTATATAGGTGTGTCTTAGTGTGCACAGCACATATATTTACACATTTAACGTTGGAAAGTGTTGGGAAAATCATAACTTTAACCCACTCCTAATACTGCCATACTGGGTATTTCTGTGAGCCCCCTTTGTATTTTGTGGAGTTCCTCCACATCTGCAAATGAAGCTTGTTTACACTTTTGTTTGGGTTTCTCTAACTGCACTTCTCGGATTGTATATTCCTCTTTCTGGGCTTAGGGCTCGGTATATATTCCTATATGCAATGCAAAACCCTGGCAAGTTCATACAACTGAAAGAGACGCAGGTCCCGCTTTTTGCCTTCAGGAGGAGCTGTTTCTTCAGCGTTACCAGAGCTGTATATTAATGCTTTCAGTTCAGCAGTTTCTTTCCTAAACTTCCATGCATGCCTTTGCAGCAGTGTCCGCTGACAGGTAACAGGCGCGCAGGGGAAAGCAGGTTGACAGTAGCATGCAATAGTTGCATTGCTTAGTGATAAATGCATCCACATAGTAAATATGTCTCCCGAGGAGACAGGTCATGCTGGAAAGGGCCCTGCTGTGGCGCAGGCCTCATCCTGCTGCACTCACGCAGCCACTGGCCGCAGCTTCTCATGCCCTGCCTGCAGCAGGCTCCCCAGCCAGCCGGGAAATGAGAGCAGCAGGGTGTCAGTAGCTACGTTCTGCAAAACAAACTGAACTCACCATTTTCTGCGAATCAGATTTTGTGGAACGTTTTTCGGAATGTTAGCACAATGTTCCAAAATTAAGACTTTTGAACTGATGACCCTTGGGCCAGGGTCTCAGCAGGGACTAGTGATCATAACATCGCCCACAGAGTCGGTTCCCACCACAATTTATGATGTGGGGAAATACTGCAATCTTCCAAATGTTGGGCTACGTAGATACCCATCGGGTAGAACCACGAAGGCGCATTGCTGATACTCCAATGAAAACACCAGCTGCTGCTGTGATTCCTTAGCTGTTGGAATGTTTGCCAGGTTTTGCCTTTAACCTGTGGGATTTTTCTGTGTTATAGTCAACTTTGTTCAGTTAAAGTGAACTGAATATTTCTAAGAACACTGAAGTACTTCCAGGAAGTAGATAACTAACCAGCCCTTGTAGTCCATAAGCACGCCTTAGTTTAATAAGTCATCAGTTACTGGAGATTCTTGCACAATTTTATGCCTTTGGTGCTGAGTCTGCCTGTCTCACAGCAGAAAATTCTGTATCTTACACTATGTTGCTTCTTATCCCTGTACTTTAAATATATATATTTTTGTTAAAATGGTTTCTGAAAATTAACTGGTGGTGGCATCTAGCAAAAGAAAGGTATTTCAAATACCAGACATGCTCCAAAAATAAACGTTCTTCGTCTTTTCCTGTCTTATTTGTCACTCCTGTTGGCGGTCTTGGAAGTTGAACCCCAGGTCCTATTCTCTGTGGTTGTAGAACCAGTCTAGACTGCAAAACCTAAAAGCAGACTTTAATATAAAAATCACTGTTGAATATAGTTGTTTGAGCATTGATAAAGTTCAGCACAGTCATTTAGACGGAAGGCCTGAAAATCTTAAAAATGAGAAGTTCAAATACAGTATTTCGTATTAATGCTGCTCTTGGTGTTAGTTAGACATCACCCAGCATGTTCAGGACTTGGTGTTCTCTCCTGCAGCCTTCAGAATGGAGATTCATCTTTAAGCACATGAATACTGTCAAGGAATGCATGTAAAGGGTTTAAGTATTTTGCTGGATTGGAGCCAGGGACTCAATATCTCGCCGTATTGATCCCTCCTGGGAGGAGGGAGGATCTGCAACTGACTTTAGTTCTGTTGGTGAGAATCCAACATTACAAATGGTAAGGGTCTGTCCCAGAAGCCAGACAGGACTATGTGGATTTAAATGTAACCCGGATGCAGGTGCAGTAAGTACAACTAGTAATTTCACTGAAATGCTGCAGGTGCTTTAGGCTGTGTGTGCACTATGAGCTGTAGCCTAGAAGAGCACGGATGGGCTTGAATGAACTGCTTGGCATAGTGAAGACAACCAACTGTCTTGTAGTGTGGGTGTAAATCTTTGTGTAGTTTCTTCACCCAGCAAGCCAATGCCTTTCACAGAGCATGTCATGTGAAAAGTTCACCCTTGGCTCCCAGGCATTGTCACACCGTGGCTGTAGCCAAGAGAAGTAAGTGAAGTGGGTTGGATTTCAAAAGAGCATAGCTATTTCCTAGGACGCCCTGTCATTTTGATGAAGCTAAAATGAGTCACTGCAACTTTCTTGCTTCATTAAGGTAAAATATTTCATGTTAATGTTTTGTATTACATACTTTTTGCTTATTAAATATTTCATTGTTCCAGTTACTATATAGATGCAACACAGGTTACAGTCAGAGGACCAGATTCATAGCTCTAACTCCCACAGCCTAACACTTCACCCACATTGGAAGAAACTGGGCTAACTGTACAGTATTGTGGTCATGAGTGGGAGCAGGCAAGCAGTATTTTGTCATAAACAAACATCACTAGACCAACTTATTTGTGGAGGAATCCATCTCACTTAATTTGAGGTGTCAAAGGATTAATTATGTGAATGTACAATCGTGTTGAGGGCTCCTTTCTTAGCCTAGAGAGTGATGGCAATGCCTGTGGACTGTGCTCCAGCTGCCTAGAAGAGGATATGCTGCCAATGGTCTGAGGGATCAGACATAATGAACTAAGTGTCAGTGAGCCACCATGAGGTAAGATGAACTCTGCCTTGATGGCAGACACAGCTGGGACAGCTGCCTGAATGATGAAAGATTTTCATTAAGCTGGGTTTCTGGGCCTAAAAAACAAGTTTGGGTTTACATGCCTTTCTTTTTATTACCAGAGTTCCCACTTTAGCCTCCCAAATGAGCTGTGCTTTCTCCTTCCATGGCAGAAATCATAAAACCCCCATGTACATGAAACCATCAGTGCCCTGCTTAACCAGTGCAGACTAGGGGCCATGGGAAAAACTTGTGCCACCCTGGAGACCCCCCCGAGAGCTGAGGCACCAACAATGACACTTTCTCTAGTAATTTTATCAACTAAGCATGTTGCCGCTAAACCACTTCCACCATGTCTGGTTGTTACTTGGTAGGATTCTGCTGAACAACATGTGATTGAGCCACACTTTTCCACCTTCTCAGTCAGCAGGTGCGAGTGCAAACACCAGAGTAGGTGATAAGTGTCCTAGCACCAGTATTTACAGAGAGAGAAATAAAGTTGCTAAACCTCGAACCATATATCTTGTCCAGTTCAAGAGTCCATTTTTTGCAATGGTGCCAAGTGTTTTTGTGCCTGTGGCCTTCTTTTGAAATGACAGACTGTTTGAGAGAGACTCCCTTTATTTGTCCCCACCATTTGTTTTTAAAGGCAGGCTGAAAGATCTTCACTGTTTCTTGACTGCAGCAAGAGCACCTGGGAATGGGGGGCAGGAATGGTGAACATACCTAAATTTTCCCAGTCAAGTCAGGTTATATAGCTGATATTTACCCTACAGATATACTGTCATATGCATATCACGTGCATATGTCACATGCATTACTTAACACACCTGGCTCAGGTAAAGAGTGTGGCCAACTGACAGGACCCTACACACGAAAAACAAGGCAAGGACATCTTTGGTGGATAAGGGATCTCCATGCAATACTGGCATCCCATTGCATTAGAGGGTTACATTTCCAGTTGAAGGCTGCAGGTACAATGTGGGAAGGTCAACCATGAGCTGACAGGGCTAATAATGTTATCAGTCTAATCACCTAAGTAGGTATTAGAGGAGGATTACGAAGGTATGCACCCTGTGAGGAAAAAATAAAAAAGAGATTGTGCAAGCTCATCTGTGTTACATTATTATTACAGCTGCTGGAAAGTAGTGATGGATACAGCCAGGAGCCTCTCTATATAAGCTAACAGTGGTGTTAAGTAATCTCCAAACAGCCCAACCGTATTTGCATCGATACTCACGCATTTTGCACACTTTCACAGGAAGGCCAGCAAAACTCTACACTTTTCTCTTTGGAAGTCCTGTCCAGCTCAAATCCTGTGAGAGGGGTGAGAACTGCAGATATCTGTGAGGAGCCTGCAAGGTGTGGAAGTTCTCATAAAGATAAAACCAACCAACCAAAAAAGTTTAAACTTTTAAAGAGGTTTAATAGAAGTTATTCTGAGAGCAGAGTAATTCTGCAGTTAGCTAATTTCTCAAATACAATAATCGAAAACTATTTAAACACATTTCATTCTGGGGGTTTTAAGAACAATGACCTCCATGCAAGTAATCCTGTACTGCTGAGAAAATTACAAACTAGCGAAAAATCAGTCATGAAAATTACAGAATGAAAAGATGAATCCATAATTTGCTTCCTTTCTCCAAACAGAAAAGCTAAAATAACCCCTCAAACTTAGAAAAGCCCATAAATAGTTGAACAATATATGTTTGCTGGGTCATCTAGTCAAGTACCGGGGTATGACAAGTCCCAGCCCCTTCAGCAGCAGGGAAAGGTTTTGCAATGGGAAAAACGTGAGATCTGTGCTTTGTGAGTGTCTGTTCCCAGCAGTTATGTTGGATTGAAGGTGTCCCTGTCCATGACAGGGGGGTTGAAACTAGATAAGCTGTAAGGTCCCTTTCATCCCAAACCATTCTGTGATTCTACTAAATCCCAAAGTGCAAAGTTTCGAAGGCCTTTGTTTTGTTTAGCAATAGCCACATGAGGGCAGTAAGACCTGTTTTCTACTGATGAAAGTGTCATTTAACTCAGGTTCTCTGAACGTTGCACTATGTGCCTGTTCAGTAACATGCAGCTGCTATTAGCACAATAAGGACCTAATGTGAGACAATGCAGTACCTCAGCAAGTATTCAAAGTGAGAACTGGTGTGAAATCCTGAATCAAATTCAGGATTCGTGAAAATAAGGCCATTTCTAGGGACCTGTTGTGGCCTTTTTAACACAGCGTTCTTCCGGAGCATATATTCTTCCCACATGAATTCTTTCTACAAAGTCATTTTTGTGTATTTATTTTTAAACTCAAAATCTGCCTGTATCAAGTTCATTATTCAAATCATATTAGCTTCCTAGAAAAGCTGCTTAAAATCAGTCTCTGGTAGAGAGACACTTTGCTACAAACACTGGGCCTGCATTAGGATAGCCTGAGAAACACTGTTCTACTGTTTTCATGGGTTTGGTAGAAAGCAGTCTTTCCTTGCATTCTGTTTCACAATATTGTTTTTCTCTGGTAATCCCCATTTGAAATAGTTCAGAAAAGTCTTTGAAGGAGAGGTACAATTTCAGTCCCTTCTCTGACCAATTTGATTTCTTCTTTATTGTCATATACAGGAATGTTGAGACTTCTTGGTTCTGTATGCTTTTCCACATACTGATGGCTTTCTTTTCTCAGCCATTTTTTAATTGAGCCTTCTGTTCCTTCATTAAACTGCAGGAATATATTTCTTTGTGGTGGTATTCTAGTCATCGATTGGCTCATCTGTGTGATTCTCAAATCCATTAGTTTCCCAGGCACAAATGCAAATTAGACTTATTCTTACAGAAGAAGGTATAAAGCTCCAACATGCAGAACATGCGGCTTTGCAATAGTCATTTACTCACTGACAGGATTTTGAAAAGCAGCCTGGCAGATAGGGCTTGCCTACGAAGCTGGCCTGCCTACAGGTTAGTAAATAGCCCACAGAGTCAGGTAGGTTATGATTCTTCAGGTCCCGGAAAACTTGTTTGTGAAACAAATGGATCTGTGTTTCCAATCACCTTTCCTTATCTGTTCTTTGTGCTGTATGTGGTTTTGATGTGTGGTTTAGATACACAGAATTTGTGCTTGGTGTACTATGACAATAACTGAGCAGAACTACACTGAACTGAACTATTCACAAAGTCCAGTGGATGCTCACGTCACTTCGGAAAGTCAGCCAAAGAGCACAAAAGTACTTGTGCATTGCTTGGTTTACTTTTTGCTGCCCATCTTGATAGGAGCTGAAGTTAATGTCAGTAAACAGGTTAGTGAAAAAATTTGCTTTCTGTAACAATGTTTATTACTCACTAGGATGTTTTGATAAACATGAAGTTTTTAAACATGACTAAATACTTCAATTTCTCCAGAAACTGGAAAATATTATAGTGCTTTTCTAAGACATTTACCGACAGAGCCAATCTTTCATCTGCTTACTACTTATGTGAAGAGTACCACAAACTTCACTGCCTCCTGCACCAAGTGTAAACTGCTTTTTCCAGACTTGTTTTGCTTTTAGATAGGTAGACACAACAATGTGCTCAGGAAATACTAAATTATAAAAATACTAGAAAAATTGGCATTTTGCCAATTAAGCAAGGCACCTGTTCTTACGCACTCAGCACTTTGCTTAAGTTGGTGGTACTATAGATGTTAAAGGAAATACATTGCAAATAAATTATGCTTTGTTACGGCCACAGATACAGAAAGATAAGGAAATTCAATAGAAAAAGTACAAAGGTAGGTTTTAATAGTATGTATATGTGCATTTGGCTTTGACTGAAGACAAGACTTGCATATACTGTAAATCTACAGGGTCTTAAAATCTCTTGGCTATGCATTATACATCTGAAACAAAGTCTGTGGAACTGAGCTCCTATTGCAGCCTGTTCATGGAAATCTGCTACAATAAGAGAGCCGCTACAACACAAACAGTTTTTTACTTTGGGGCCTATAAGGATGTTGGGGATGTTGGGGAGGGACTCTTTGTTAGTGGTAGGACAAGGGGTAATGGGTTTAAACTTAAACAGGGGAAGTTCAGATTAGATATAAGGAAGAAGTTCTTTACAGTGAGGGTGGTGAGGCACTGGAATGGGTTGCCCAAGGAAGTTGTGAATGCTCCACCTGGGCGGTGTTCAAGGCCAGGTTGGCCAGAGCCTGTGTGGTGTCCCTGCCCATGGCAGGGGTTTGGAACTAGATGATCTTAAGGTCCTTTCCAACTCAAACCATTCTATGATTCTATGAACATTACACTGGAAGTTAGCTCCATTTCAAGACTTTGTGTAGTTAGAACACTTTTCTCTTTCCTGAAACAGTGGTTGGGCACTGTGGGTCTTGGTTTGATTGCTGTGACGATGGTGTCACAAATTGTTAATACCATTGTCCTTGCAGACCTATGTGGGTAGCAAGCAAACAAACAAGTTCTGCTTCCATCCAATAGATTACAGCAGGAAATAGTATATACAGTATCTGTTGCTCAATGAGAAATAAGAAAAAAAAATATTCTGCAGTACAAACTCCTTCAGTTATGCCTCACAACTGAAACTGTTAAGGAAAACTATGCTATCAGTTTGTGAGCAGCTGACAGTCTGAGTGAAAGATTTTCTACTGACAGTGGGTTTTTCTAAATATTTCACAAGTACACGTAATAGTGTCTTCCCAAAGCATGTGCCAGATCCTTCAATCTGATCAAATGAGCCTCTAAATAACTTTCCAAATAATCTTTTCATAAACCTCTATTTTTTGCTAAAAAAATGATGGTGTGTGTTTTCAAGACAGAGAGTTTTATTTCTCAAAGTTTATCATTGTTTAGGGAGTGTCACAAACACAGCCACTCCTAGGCTGCAGCATTCACCATGGCTTTTTCTAATACACAGTGACCTTTGGTATGGTATTTTTGACTTGTTCCCTCACCTTAGAAAACCTTCACCTACGTACTTTCCTTTCAAAGCTTGGCCAGGCTCCATTTTGCTACTGTTAACATAACCTTAGGTACATGCTGTGATGATGGTAAATCATGTCCTTCCTACCTGGGATTCATCATCTCACATCTGGGATGATATTGGGAGATCTGTGTTCCTCACCCAATGCCACTGTGAGGACAAAGAAGTCGCAAATACGCAAAGTAAGAGAAAAAAAGTGAAACATTAGAAGGAGAGAAATAAAAACCAGGATATCCAAAAATCTGTGGGGGGGGCAGATTTGTCACGTGCTGTTCCTATCAAATAGCCTCTTGATATGTTTTGTTCTGAGTGGAGGATCCCCTAGAAGCTTGCCCAGAAGGGCTGTCTCATCTGTATGCCATGGCAGTACTATTCATTTTGCTCTTACTGGTCAATACGTATTAAAAATAACTTGGAGAGACAATCAGTTGTTTGGAACATGGTGCTTTGGGTATGCAGATGTCACTTAATTTCTTTTGGACCCTTCTGCCAAAGGTGCTCAGGCACTTTTAGAAAATCTCAATGGAGTCTACTCATGGTTGATTGATTACAAATTTAACATTTCCTGAAAAACTTAGGTACCTGCTAAGTTTATAGACATTTTGATCAGCAGCATATCAGACCTATCCCCTCCTCAACGGATGTTGATTAGTGCTTGTGTTCACTTGGCCCCTCAGTCATCTCTTCAGACATAATGTTACTACAGGTAAGAACATCTTGGGTGTACAAAATTGTAATACCAGACACTGGGAGCATAACCCCAGCCATGGAGAACTCTTAGATCAGAGCTGGGGGAGTTAGGTGGGTTTTCACCACCTGAAAAATTGTCAGTGTGTAATTTCTAAAGCAATAACATATTACTTACCAGTTTAATAGCATCTGCAAGTGTTCACTTTACAAGGAGACCATAAAGTCTACCTAGTTTGACATGGAGAACTCTTGGATCAGAGCTGGGGGAGTTAGGTGGGTTTTCACCACCTGAAAAATTGTCAGTGTGTAATTTCTAAAGCAATAACATATTACTTACCAGTTTAATAGCATCTGCAAGTGTTCACTTTACAAGGAGACCATAAAGTCTACCTAGTTTGACAGAGCACTGAAAAGGTACACTTGTTTTATTTTGGTTTGTAAACTCTAAGCAAAACCTGTGACACGTTCTGAGTGATCATTTTGCAATTCCTTAATCAATGAATTTAAAAACAAAATGCTTGTTCCAGTCAAGAAAAATTAATACTAGAAGTGAATAATCACTTCTAAAAATTATATTGTTTAGGAGAAGAGGGTCATATCTATTTTCCCAAAACATCTTTCTGCTGTTGCAGTCACAGATGCACAGTATATGTTCTCTGCTAGGTCTGCCACAGAACAGGCTGATAACCCTTTTGCCAACTTGTCAAGTGAGGCTAGCAGTATCCATTTTATCTGGTTAAAAAACAGCAGGGCAAGACTCAGCAAATCACTCTGTTCTGTTTAAATATCTGTTGAACTGTTACTGTATCTTCACAAGAAAGTATTTAAGAATGGACAAAGACCAAGGCAGATCAAAGTCTGAGACATTACTGTGCTGGCAGAGCTTGGTGTTGCCCAGTATAACAACAGTGCCTGAGATGGTTGACTCATGGCAATAAAGAGGCCTGGAAGATAGGAGTGGTCTGGAACACATGAACTGAAATTTCAGTCTGCTGAGGCACAGATAAGTGTGACTTGTCATTTATTATTTTGATTTCTTTGGATTACAACATCATAATTACTAGGGAAGTCTTGCTGCATCAAGCACGTGGGCTGTGCTGATGAGACTCATAATTTTTTTTAGAAATTAAAAATATGTTTATTACGGAGGAAAAATTGACTTACTATTGCAGAGCAATGAAAGGTTGCTACAGAAACACAGGCCACCCTGCAGGCCTCTAGGTAACTACAGTTGCAGCCATGAGAGGCACAATCATCTTACGCCATTAGCTGAAGAAACATGGTTAGCAGAGGAGAGAGCACTTCAGCAGTGCATGTTACCGCAATAAGAGACACAGAATGTTCTGATTAGAACAGTCTTACAAAAGTACCTGACTTGCTCCTTGTGGGTTAATGGATGAAGAGATCCTGACCTCTTCATCCAGGAGTCAGTGCAGTACCACTGGGACTCACTCACTGGGTTATCTGCCAGCTAAGCAGAGCCAAGTCAGGTTTTGCCAAGTTGCAATCTACACAGCCTTATGTAATGCAAAACATTTCATGTCTTTACTAATGTTAGGTGCAGGAGGCTTAGAGTCATGTTAAAGTAAGCACTCTATCTTGGTGTTCCCTAATTCACGACAGCTTGCACAATTACTTGGAAAACAAAATAATTAACACCAGCATCTGTTCCCAGCTGACTTATCCCTCCTGAGTCCATGTGTAGATGAAAATGTTGACTGCAGACTAAGACAGAACGAGTGAAAGCAGATTTGGGTTAATTTTTTTTATATTTCAAAGGGAAAAGGCACCTGGAAGATTAAAAAAAAAGAAAAGACCCAACAAGACATTCACACATAATGAAAAACATACTTTTTTTTTTTTTCCCCTAAGCTATTAATCACCTTCTTGTAACTGTCTGCTATGGCCAAAAATACATAGATACAAATATTGCTGAACCTGGGGGTGTAGCTGGGTTTGTAGTGATTTATTCTTTTGCTTTCTTTCTCCCCTAATCCTATTAATAGATCTGAATCCCTCTTCTTTTTCTCATCTTCCCCTTGCTTTTGTCTAGGCTTTGTTTACTTTTGAAAGAATAACATCTTAAAATTGCATGATTAGGATGAGAACACTAGAAAGGAAAATGCTGTCCAGAAGGGGGATTTCTTTTCATTGACATGGCATGATCTTAAGTGTAAGGGAGAGGCTTAGTCTGTAGTGTCCATGCATCTGGATTTGGTCACATGTTTGTGCGCTTTGGAGGCTCCAGCCACATCCTGGAAATTGCAGCCGGCAGGAGTATGTGGTGGGTGGGTCTGCCCACAAGGGAAAAATGCATGAATCCCAACTCATATTAGCTCAAAGAAGAGACTTCACACTCACACCACTGCAGTCTGGCAGGGCTATAACCTCCTTCTGGGACAGAGCAGTCCTCCTGCTATTATCATACCAAAATCAAAGAGAGCTTCAGATATTCAAGCTCTGAGCTCTTGAAAGTGACCAGTCCATTACAAATTTTTAAAGTACTCATTTTAAATTGAGGCTGACACATATGCTTTCATTTTAATTACTTTAATGATTTTGCATTTTTTAAAGAATGCACCTACTTTTGCTGAGATGTATTGAGTATACTTATTTCCTTCAAATCCCAGTACTTGTTGGAGCAGGGGGGCTGGCTTATCCTTCCCAGGGAGGCCAAATTGGCTTCACGGCTTCACCCCAAACCTCCAGCTTAGGACTTCCACACAGAAAGAGCCATGACTGAGAGCTGTTGCTGGCCCACACCTTCTTTTGGCAGCCCCTACACAGCCCCACCAATACAGGGGTTCTGTACTTGTGCTGCTTCTTAAGGATGTCACTCACCTACTGCCTCAAAACTATCCAGAACTCAGGTTTAAAAGAGAAAACCACCACTGAAGCTTCCCACACAGACAGGAGGCAGGAGTGAGAGCTGTTAGTGGCTTTCACCTTCATGAGGCCCTATTCACAGCCCCAGCCGCATGCCCGTTCTGTGCTTGCATAGCTTCCAAAGCATTTATCTGACCTACTGCCTAACTTTAGCCACAGCCACAGGCCAAAAGAGAGAACCTCCAGTGGAGTTTCCCATTCAAAATAGTTAGAATAGCTAAAGCTGTTTGTAACTCTCAATTTTCCTTGATAGTCCCCTCATGTAATGACACATACTAGTACTTAGTACTCTTCTACTTCCTCACCTGCTCCTCACCCTAGCCAAAGCTTTGGTTCAAAACAGAAGGATCTCCAGCTAGGGCTCCTGCTCAGGAGGGGCCAGGACATAAAGCCATTGCTGGCCTGCACCTTCCCTTGCAAGCCCCATCAACATGGGGATCTGAACGTGTGCTGCCTCCTAAGGGCCTCCCTCACTGGCCGCCTCACTGCAGCACAGCCCAGGCCCAAAAGAGAAAACCCTCAGCACAGGCTGCCACACGGAGGGACCCAGGGGTGAGAGCTGGCCCTCACCTTCCCTTGGAAACCCACCCACAGCCCCACCAGCGGCTACGTACTCCAACACCAACCCCCCTGTCTTGCCAGAGCCCGGGAAAGCAGAGGGTATCCATTGCCTAGCGCTCCCTGCAGAAGGGGCTGGGGCTGGCAGCTGTTTGTAGCTCTTAATTTCCTACGGCGGTACCTTCACAGC
>NW_009939029.1:0-31461 GCF_000696875.1 Nestor notabilis | reverse complement strand
AGCAGGAGATTGGACTAGACAATCCCCAGAGGTGCCTTCCAACCTCAACTATAACGGAATTCTGTGAAAAGCTTAGCTGATCCTGCCTCTTTCAAGCATTATAAATCTTTCCTCCTTTCCAACATTCTGTATTTTGACCTTTCTAAATACAGCATTTTATTCCCTGGCCCCAGAATTTATGTTTGCAATTTCTATTCTTCTAAAACAAGCACTACAAAAAAGTAGTCTCAGCAGTATCTGGTGTGAGACGAGTGTGTGACCAATGACAGGACTATAGGAGGGTATGTGGATGTACACTGTGATGACAAACTAATCCACTTCACACAGAAGACTCAAAAGCAAGAGTTTAATATTTCTACCCCTTTAAATATTTGTTAGATTTTTTCATAAAGTTTTAAACAGATGTAAAAACCTGTCACCAGTACTGCATGTTGATAGTTTCCTATTTGAATCCACTGAATTTTGCAAATCTGCCACTACAATGCATTTGAATGTCAAATTTCAGTCAGTCTTTCTGATAGCTGCCAAACCTCAAAAACATACGCCAGCTTCACAGTAAAACTATACATCCTCATTTTCTGCTTTACTTACAGCCCCCTCTGACACTAGCATTTCCAATTACCATTTTACTTGTCCCTAGATCAGAAGTATTCCAGGAGACATTCTTTAATTTATTTACTACTCCTGATTGCCTACCATTCCAAGAGGAATGGAAATTTGGCAGAATAAAAGCAGTACCATCACCAAGAATATTTTCCTACCAAAACTTCCAAAAAAATCCATGACATTGAATTATCTAAATTCTTTTAACCTTCAAAATCTACATCTAAAATTTGACTCCAAGTTTACATTTCTGCTACATGCTTTTTGACATCAGAGATTAAACTACAAGTGTTTTGCATCGCATTCTTTCTCAGACTTCATTAAGTAACTTAATAGAAGCCAGTGTTTCTAATAAAAGTGATTGAGATAAAACACCAAAGATAAAGAATCTCTGTCCTTCAAATAGCAAGCAGTAATACTGCAAAAATGCTTTAAAAGAACAATGAACCTCAATTACATAAATGCAGAATATCAAAAGGAATAGAAAGAACTTAAAAGAACCTTTTATGAAAAATATGCTAAAGAACTAGCAAAGAGAAAAAACACACAGTTAACTATTTGCACTGAGATCATGTTAGTTTACTAGTAACTAGTTCCAACTATGATTGATTGAAAACCAATAGAACATAATATAGATTCTGAAAACAACATTAAAAAAGCTTATGAGAAATCGCACTCGAGTCTTTCTACCCGCTTGCCATACTAAGGTGTTATTGATAGTGGCAGCAAGCAGAACAGAAAAGAAAAAAAACACATTGTACCCTGTTAACTGGTGATAGCCCGACAAAGAACAAAAGTAACATGCTGGTAATGTACACTGCAATCTAAATAATGTTTATATGTAAATATTGTGCTCCGACAATAAAAGGACAAACTATCCATGAAAACATTTACATAGAAGAAAAATACTGAATATATATACCTGTATTAAAGATACTATGCTTTGAAACAGAAATATAAATAAGTTTTAGAGTTTTCTACTATGAATTTTTATACTATTTTTAAGCAGAATAATGTATATCACTGGCTGAAATCAACAAAATTAAGCAATGTACATGCAGGAGGTCATCATTATCATGTCATATTTTACAGTATGTACCATTTACAAATACACTACTCAGCATGTTTTCAGCTAAAACATCTGAAGGCCAATCTTAAAAATGCCACTTTTAAAAATAGGGGTTTTGGTGTGGGGTTTTTTTTGTTGTTTGGTTTTGGGTTTTGTTTTTGGTTGGGATTTTTTTTTTTTAGCAAAATAACACGTGAAAATAGTCAAGCTATAGTGAGTAACTATATGACTTAAATTCTCAACTTACTTAGGAGTTGAAGGACCTCTTGGCCATGATCCATCCTCATTCTTCTGTTCTATCACCAGTACCTACCACAAAAAGTATAATAAGAAAACTGAAATATCAATAGATTGCTTTCTGTTCCTATCTTTTTAATGGATTTCCTGACATGTGATTGAGACAGAAAAGACTGATGTTTAAGTTACTATTCCCCAAAGTTCAAGAATATTCAATTACACTGCACCTTCCTCTTGCTGCATTCACTTTTTTCTCCCCACATCTTAATTCTTGCAACTTCAAGCAAGCCACTTAACACTTCCATGCCTCTAGAATCTATGGATATAATGTCAAGACCTTACCTCTAAAGGAGGTCAGAAGATAACCTGCAATGTCTAAGCAGCATCTATGAATATATAGAAATCCCATGTTCATACAACACCCCTGTTAAGGAAGGGATATTCCCAAAGGAATTCTGCATCGCACACAACACAGATTAGTAGAAAAAAAACAAAGCACCAGAAAACCAAATGAAACTGCTTTCTGCCTTGATAGCCTTAAAGTCATACCTGTCTGGTTACTCCAGTATTTTTTGCAGAAATATTCATCTAATATTAATTTTCCAGTAAGACAGTTGGCTAATGAAATTAACTTCAGTTAAGTTGTTACTGGTACAAAAGGGAGTACAGAACACGCAGTCCTAAACACAGGCATCAACTGCCATTTGAAGCGCCTTTGGGTATTTGAGATATCTGCCCTATGCTGGCAGATATGACACAGGACCTACAAAAAGCACATGCCTTTCTGGATTGACAGCTGGCATAGCCAGATCATTTGAAATGGCAAGTAAACTCAGTATTTAAATGGAATCTAACTCTTAATTTCCAATGCAACTAATTCTGCATAACTATACACTGATGTTTCAACTGTCATGCTGTGCTTGTAATGTGTCTACACAGTGACATACATTCATATAGGTACTTATGCCCAAAACCTTATATATAAGTCATGCTGCCACTTGAAAATGTAATCACATTTTCAGTCTGAATACACTAAGACGTGACACTGAAAATTAGCTTTCTCTCTGCAAAAGACTGGTCTGCTGTCTTTGGTCATGAATGCTGTAAGACACATCCTACCATAGTTCCCTCCACTGGCTCTCAGAAACTACTAAATAAAAGGAAGATTTAGACTTAAAAAGTTCAGTGGAACCCCAAAAGGCTCACTTCAGAAACCAACCGATAAATTTAAAACATAGAATTATTCAACTGCATACATAGTTTAGAATTATACAGTAAAAAAAATAATTATTAGGTTAGATGGACTTTAGTAGTCAAAATAATTTACTAGATTAGGAGGCTCAGCAAGAAAAATAAAACTTGTGTGCCAGCGAGTGCAACTGACCAAACACACCCTGCCTATCACAACATTTAGCATTTTCAGAAATCACTGTTAAACTTGGTTTTGAACAATATTTGTTTTTCTGAAAGTACAGATGTCACCTAGAGATCTTTCTATGGCTATATTAGACCATGCTTGCTTCAAGGTTAATGTTTCACTGGGATAGGGGCAATTTGCAAGTCACATCTTTGACGCAAATGGGAGATACGAGCTCTTCCAGCAGCATGTCTGCATTGTTAAAATCACCTGTGTGAGGGTTTAAGTGGATGCAGCATGAAGCTAAAGGGCACAATAGCTCAAGCTGTTATTTTGGTGCACTGCTTACTTACCATTCAGGCCATAAAAGAAAACAGAAGCACAGCATAAATACGGCTGTAAGTAGGTTAGAGTCAAGTATTTCAACGCAAAAGGAAATACTTTAATACAATCTTGACTATAATTACTACTAACAGATTTCATGTATTCATATTTGTAGCATGACGGCATGAACTACAGATGTTGAAAAAATATCCAACTCTATTTGAAGACTAAAGAATCAATGTAATAATCTGAAAAGTTATTCTAACGATGCAATTGTTCAGTCACTTCATGTTTATATTTCTGTAGCTTTAACATCCAGTGGTTGTTCTTTACATTTATCAGAAAAGGTAGAAAAAGTATCTTGTAAGAAATTCTCCCAAAAGGGATTTTAAAGTGATGATACAGTCCCATGCAAAAGTAGATTTTCAGGTTTTTTTATTTCGATAGTTCTACCTGGAAATTTTTCACTGTTTCTTAAATTCTGAAATCTGGGCAGTGGAATTTGAGTAGAAGACATTATTCTTCTAAGAGTACCTAAAAAGTTCTTGAAATTTTGGGTTTCATTACAGGACCATATTCCAGATCTTAGGAATAATTTATTTTTTTTTTTAGTTTCAGGTTTTGCCAAATACCAAGTCAGAAACATTACATTCATGTACTTTTAATTCACTGGGAGAGTTAAACTCATCTTTAATCCTGAAAAAACACTCAAAACTTACTTTTATTTTGGTGAATCTGTTTAGAAAGTCCTCTATCCCTAACCAATCTAATAGGAGGCAATTTTCATTTAAAAAGAAGGAAAATTACATTAGGTATGGTTACACTTTCATGAGCAAAACCCAAACATATTAAAAGGAAAAAAAAATAAAAGAAAAAGTATTACACTGTACCTGTCCCTGGTATAAACCAGCATCCTGTATGGTACTGTCTGGTTTATTCAAAGGTTCAAAAGTGTTACTCATGTATTTGTTCCACAATCTGGTCTCTTTTTCGCTTGGAATATTGAAGATTTTTCTTATCTCTTTTTCAATTGTATCTGTATTGAAAGGGAGAGCACAAGTTTAGCACTTCACTACGCAAAGAGCATAAAGCAGAATAAAAATAAAGCATCAGAATCATCTACTCTTTTCTTATATTACAAATAAAACATTAATGAAAATGAAAAAATAGCCATGCAACTACACCATGTTGTAGTTCAAGCAAGAAGTTGCTAGTTCCCTTGCCTTTAAAATGGAAACAGCCAGAGGACTATTTTATTCCCTCCTGTATCTTGTAGCAAAGCAGACCAAATAACAATAAGCTGACAATATGATAATAACAGGTACAGGAGGCACCTAGGTACCCATCTACTAAATTCTCAGAGTGTGGTAACACAGGAGTGTGGGTGGGTAGGGAACAGTTCCTCTCCCTAAATTGAACCATTCTTGGTTTTCACTCTTCTACTACCCATATCCTAGTGCAATTAGCACCAACCAAAATCTACATGTGCAAAGTTTAATCTACATGCTCACAGAAATGAAAGACGATTTTGTAAAACTGAAGTGCATAAATTTACATTAAAAGGATGATGAAAGATTTTATACCCCTGAAAGATTTAACATAAGAAGGTCTACCAGACTGTACACTACTTGACAGAAAAAAGTGTTACATAATTTTAAGGTAGTATAACTATTGTCTACAATTGAAATGTAAGTAGTTCATAATCAACTCCACTCTCCTTATGCAAAAATACAGTTTACTATAGAGTTCTTTAATTTGATCTAACATGCACAGTGCTATACCATAGCAATCTTAGGTTTGGTGGTTGTTTTTTTTTTTTTAACTGGTACACTCACAAAACCCCATGGCAGCCAAGTCACATAACAGCTAACACAAAAACCAAAAGAGGAGTCAAGAAATATACTGTTTATTCCTGATGACCACTAAAACCACAATTTAGAAAGTGAGCACTGTAAGCTCTTTGAGAGATATTCCCCTGAAATCTGAGGATAAAACACCACTGTGTCAGCTCCTCTAACATTCCCTTTGCTCCCTTTTACTTAAGAATTATTTCCTCCTCCACTATGTTAAACATGAAAAGTCACAATGAGACCTGAAGCTTGAAAAGTACTTTATAAAAATGCAGCCATTGGTTTCTGAAATGCGTGACAACTGGCCAATATAAGATTTGTAGATACTGTAGGCAACCGTATACAATTTCCTTCTATACTAGCTAGCATGCATTTTATTATGAAACCAAGAGTTAGACTGGATCATGTTTCTCTAACAGAGATAGCACGTAGGCAAGGTAGGTGCTATCAACAGGGCAACAGGCTGTTACTTGATTTATTGACTTTAAAAAAAAAAAACCCAAAATCATGTACTGTCTGAATCAATTCTGAACCAGTGATTTCAAATAACTGTATTTGAATGTAAGAATGAAGCCAGTCAGCAACAATCTTCTAAAAAGAAAATAAAATACAGATTTAGCAATGATTTTCACTATAAGTATATACAAAAGAATTTTTCATTCTCTTATTAATATCATAATTAATTATTTGAGCATTGCATCCCCTATTCTTTGCAAATGCTAAGTTAACATCTATTATGTTAATCTTTAACATATTCCAGCTTCACTAACAGAACTGTTATGAGACACGACACATCAATCCTAACAGATGAGTACACATTATGTCCAGGAGTCTGGGAAGAGCATGTTCCACTTGACTATTATGGTACTTTTGAGACTGTGAAACTGAAGTTCTTTTACATACCTCCATCAATGTAACCAATGCACACTCTGCAATTCTTCCCCCCCAGAACCACTGCTGGTGCGCTAGCTTATGATCTAAAGTTAAAGTGTCTGTTCCAGTATAAATGAAAACACTATATTTAAACAGGCATGGTCTGAGGCATATTGCGTACAGGGTTCTCCTCTAGTAGTGTTATTCACATCCCATGTATGTGATGAATAGTACTAGGATGATGTCTAAACGAGATGGGAAGAACTGCCCTTTAAAAATGCCTCTCACTCCATCAGCTATACAGCCACAATTTGAGATAGTTCAAATTGAGAGTTAAAGGTTATGGATCCCATATAAGATAGATCCTATATTGTTAAAAATCAGATGGCTCCTCCAAAAAAAGCCAGCTGCATGAACATAAACAAAGAGCGTAAACAAAGAACGTAAACAGAGTAATGGCTAGGCATAAAGTGCCAAGGACATAAAGTACGGTTCTAACTGCACAAATACAGTTGATTGAAATACTCTTCTCTTGGATACACATGCACAAATACACCAAAAGTTGAGCTCATATCATCAGTAATATCTTTCCATATGTTCTGACTGTTACTTTCAGAGACAAATGTTACCAAAATATGGTTTCAAACAATGACTCAAAAAGCAGCCACAATAACTACAAATAAAGGTAAGTTAAAGGTTTAATACAGGACTCTGTTACTGTAAAAGATTGTGCCTGGCCTACCACTGCACAGCCCAAAGAATACTGCCTTTGTAGGTCACTGTTCGCCATTAATTTATAAATTCAATTAATTCTTGTGTTTTGTATTATACCTTTCTCCTATTATATGACCAAAGAGGTTTGGCTAATGAAAGACATGAATAGAAACACATAAAAGAAAACAATTGTGCTTCTTACACACTAAAAGACAAGAAAAACTACTGTGGAAGCCAGTAAAATAAATAAATATCACACTTTACCTCTTGGAAAACACAAACTTCTACCATTAACACAGATGCCTAGATAAAACTGCACAACTATGTATTTTTAAAAAAAATTGCATTAAAAATCCTAAATATTCCAAACTATTTCACTTTAAATTTTAACCCAAACAAAGCTAGTCCCATGCTTTTTAACGGTTACAATACCTGTCTACCATTTCACCTAGAGACTTATTTATTCAGAACTTGCTACCAAGTATTATTTAAACAAGTAACAATCACATATTTTAAAAAAAAGTTCGCATACCTATTGTATCAGCTTTACTAAATCTTCGTGTGACAACATTGTTCATATTTCCATTTTCACAAAGCTTTAATTCTGTTAGATATACTTCTACTTTGCAGTGCTTTACAAACATACCCTGTTCAACGACCTGAAAAACAGATTGGGATCAGGTATCAGTTCAAATGTGTTTTTATATACACACTTCAAAATACTTTTGAGAACTCTTCAAGAAATTGAAGCTCTGGGAATGTAAGAAACTTAATAAATTTCAAAAATTAGAACTAAAATTATCCCATAACTTTTTAGAAATGCAGCAAACTAAAAAGTACTTTTTTTCCATGATTACGTTGTCTTACCTGTGTATAACACCTCCACCATGACTGTCAATGTTTTAAGAACAGTGGAAAACATAACTTACCCAAAAGATAAGATACTCAAAAAATAAAAAACACCAAAATTTATTTTTATTTCAAAATATATTCATTGTATGCCACTTCCTCAAGACATGAAGAACTAGTTTTCACAGTTAAAGAATACATATAAAAACAAGAATACATGCTAATAAAATCTGGATATCACATTTTTAAATAAAACCTACAAATACTCCACTTATATTATGCTAACACATTAATTTGAAATTTCACCTACTCATTACAGGTTTTTATTTCATGTTCATTTCTGTAACACATTAAAAAATAATTAAGTATAAAGGATTTTTTTTTCTTTATATAAAAGTAAAGCGTAGAAAAATATTCAGGGTCACCTCTTAAATGTTTTTCCCTTTGATCTTCCAAAGTGTAACTGCAGTACTTAGTCATGTAGACTGTTCCAAAAATAACCATTGCCCTGATATGTGATACATCTGACAAATATGGTAATAATAAAAAAAAAAAAAGCCACCAGCTAATTGCTGGGAGAGATCTGCTGTACAAATATAACTTGTATTCATGTGTCACAGGAAAAAGAAATATATCAGTGAATGATTTCATTGCTACTCAGTAGTTTGCCTTAGCTTTAATTACTGTCAAGCATGATACTTAAATAAAAATGCATCTGCATTTAAGCAGCTTAGTAGAGTTTTCACCTTCTACAGTAACAACAAAATAGCTGCTGTCAACAAAACTGAGTGCTATGGCTAAGGAATTTCTGAGGATAAAACTGATGCTCTAGTGGTAGTATTGCCACATTCTATTTCATGAAGTTGTAATGTCATTTGACATGGGTCAAGTAAAACAATAAATCCATTTAAAATTTGGATCCACATTTCAAAAAAAGTTGATGTAACAAAAGGAATGAAAGAAAAGTGTCATCCCACCTCTACGAAAAAAACACTAAAGCAGACAGGAGAAAGATTCATGAACAAATGACGAAAGTATCAGAAAGAAAAATTCTGAACTGGAATATGCATCTCTCAGACCTACTGTTCATACTGAAGTAGTATGAAACTACTTCATTGTTTCATAGCAGAAAACAATGAAGCCATGCCAGTTTACACAGCCACTCATTACACTCCCTGTATTTTTCCAGTTCATTCCTTCCACATAGAAGGCAAGTTACTGTAATTTCCCTTCTCTCTCCCTATATTTCACCCCCAAAGTGAAAAAATGACAGAACTTTTACTTTACCGTGATGATGGAAGAGCATTCAGTTTGCTGAAATCCATCTTTAGAAAAAACAGTAACAAGTTGTTAACAGATACATCTTTAAAGAAGAAGAGCCATTTTAAAGGATTTCGGCTCTTAAAGAACTAAAGAAAAAGAGACATTTCAGGGATGTCTCTTAAAAAAATAATTATTGTGTTAAGAAGAATGTTAAAACAAACCCCCAACAAACTACCTCTATTGCTGACCAAATGAATCTTAAAGACAGCAAATTTCTTCTATAGCTAAACCTGGCATTTGTTTGAAGAGAATGGACTTCAAGAGGCCAGCATGCACCTAGCTAGACCATAATCATGCCGTAGAAGAAAAGGCTACATTACACCAGAAGTCATATCAAACTAAATTCTAATCATAATATTACTTCAGCAGTTCTTCAGGAATTAAAACAAACAAACAAAGAAACAAACAAACAGAATCACCCCAATGGTAAATTTAGAAGTGGCAAACATAACAAAATGTATTTTAAAACTAAAATAATTCACTACAGTGAGGATGTAACTGTAGTCCCTAGACTGAAAATCTTAAGAAATAATACTATCATAGAATCATAGAAGCATAGAATCATAGGATAGTTAGGGTGAGAAAGCCCCTAAAGATCATCTAGTTCCACCCCCCCTGCCATGAGCAGGGACACCACACACTAAACTATGTCGCCCAAGGCTCTATCCAGCCTGGCCTTGAACACTGCCAGGGACGGAGCATTCACAGCTTCCTTGGGCAACCCATTCCAGTGCCTCACCACCCTCACTGTAAAGAACTTCTTCCTTATAGCTAACTCGAACTTCCCCTGTTCAAGTTTAAAGCCATCACCCCTTGTCCTACCACTAGAGTCCCTAATGAAGAGTCCCTCCCCAGCATCCTTGTAGGCCCCCTTCAGATATTGGAAGGCTGCTATGAGGTCTCCACACAGCCTTCTCTTCTCCAGGCTGAACAGCCCCAACTTTCTCAGCCTGTCTTCATACAGGAGGTGCTCCAGTCCTCTTATCATCCTCGTGGGCTCCTCTGAACTTGCTCCAGCAGCAACATGTCCTTTTTATGTTGAGGACACCTGAACTGGACACAATACTCCAAGTGAGGCCTCACAAGAGCAGAGGGGCAGGATCACCTCCTTTGACCTGCTGGTCATGCTTCTTTTGATACAGCCCAGGATACTGTTGGTTTCTGGGCTGCAAGCGCACACTGAAGCCGGCTCATGTCACCAACCAACACCCCAAGTCCTTCTCCACAGGGCTACTTTGAATCTCTTCTCTGTCCAGCCTGTAGCTGTGCCTGGGGTTGTGCTGACCCAGGCGTAGGACCTTGCACTTGTCTTATCAAAAATACTGTATGATCTACTTGTCTATCAAAAATATTGTACGATCAATAAACTAGTAAAATGTCATATCACCTTAATAAGAAGGATGGTATGTCCTGAAGCAAACAAAAATTAACTTAAAAATGTTAATTTTTAAGTATCTCATACTGATAGAGGACCACAGTATCCACCATACCATGGATTACTACTTGTGTTGAAGTAAGCTTTTTGCTTAAAAAAAAAATTCCCTTAGCAAGCTGTTGAACACGTAAGACTGTGCTTATCAGAAAAGGAATTACCAATTACTCTGCCAGAGTTAACATCATTAGAGCTAGGCTCTTCATTAATATAGTCAATACAGTTTTATGGTTTTATACCTAACTACAAAATCATTTGCACTAATTGACTTACAAGCTTCTAATGCAAGTTCTTCTTGAAATATTAAGAGGATTTACTTCCAGAAGAAGAAAAAAAAAAAGTTATATCCTTTTCATCCTTGTTTCTCAACACTAACAAAAATTAAATATATACAAGCAACTAAAGCAGGAGTTGTCTATATGATTATCATAGGCCAGGACTTACAATTTTCTAATAAATTCATGCGCAACTCCTCCATATTTACAGGACTTAATCTGAATCATGTTCAACCCAGTAGGTTATTTAAGGGTACCTTGCGTGCTATTGGCTCTTGACCTTCCATCAGCGTGTACCAGCTAACTAGCCTATTCCAGCCTTCAGTTGGCAAAAGGATGTAGTCCAGCTCATCAATGAGATGTTCCTTGAGAGACTGAGAATCACCATCTAAAAGAGAAAGATATTTTCACTTGAATACTGTAATTCTGTTATTTGAGTTTTTAATATAACATAGCAAAAAAAAAAAAATATTTTCTGAGTCAGTTATGTTATCGGTATTATGGTATTCAAAGCAAAACTTTCCTGAAACTATTTAGGCAAACTACCCATTTCCTGCATAGCACACCTATTATAAGGTAGTATTCCTACACTCAGGAACCCAAGTGACAACTCCATATCCTCATGCTAAGTGCCTAACTTGTCATCACACACCATCACAGACTCAGAGAAACCAATCCATTTCTCCACCCACTTCGCACATAATCCCACATCACCATGGAAACTTCCATTTCATGCTACAGTTGCACCCTTCACTGAAAATGCAGAAATGGGTAGTTACAGTAGATCAAAGACAAAGTTTGAAGTCATTCACTCCATGTCAGGCTGGGAAAATAACATGGTACAGCCCTCCTACTTAAAGGATCCCACGTGCTCTGGAAACACAGTCCTTATAAAATTCTTCACAGGGACGGCAAGATGTAGCAATTGAAAGAAGTACATCTTGGCAACCTCTTTATTAAGTAGCATGCTTTTAGTTTCTGTTCACTCCTTATTACAGCAGTAAAATAGCAACTACCTTATACGTGTAAAATGTAATTCCAGATCTGAGCCACTCTGAGCCTCAGACAATTAGGGCTGCTGTCTTTCCATTTGGAAGTACCCAGCAACAGGCCAGCAAGCACCCATTATAACTGGAAGCAAAGGGTGGGGAAAAGTTCACAAACACATCTTCAGGCATCTCTTTAAAGGTTCATACTGTATTTCTGTACTGAGCTGACATTGCTACAGTTCATAGAGAGAAGATCTAATCTGGATTCCATTTGATCTTTCTAAAACGCCAACATTTCTCCTAGTGTAATTTTTTTCGGAACTTTATTCCATTAAAGAAGTCCCCCGACTCAGTCTCTCATATTCAACACTGTTGAACAATCAGCTATTCTAACTACTTCCTTGTGCTTGCTTTGCTAATCTAAAGTTGACTATATACCTCTTCTTTTGAAGGTGGCATGTCTGTATTCTACTATATTTAACAACTTTTTTTACATACGTTGAGGTTAACTAAAAGTCTCTACCTGTTACTTTTCACTGCTCTCAATTCATCTAAACATTCTGGAAATAAGGCAGCAGCCTTTAGGTAATACAGGCACAACATACTAATACAGTTTCCTGGAATCAGTATTTCTTGGATTTAACAATAGTTTTCCTTATCTCTCTCTATTACACTGCAGAATATCTGAGAAAGCATGCCAATTTTATTCTTTAAATCAGAAGCAGATTTTCAGGCTTAACACTGAAGGAGAGCAGTATGAGAGCAACTAGTGCATACTACATGTCAAAGACAAGATTAAAACCCAAGTATTTTCAGGTTCAATTTATGTTACATAGGCAACAGTATAGAGGACTACTGCTTTGCAGTTGAAGGAGACAGCTACTATTTGCTGAACACATATGACCTTAATTTTAAAACTGCCTTCACACAGGAATAGATGTCAGACAGTAGCTGGATGCACTGTATCACTGCCAATGCAGATCCATCATTTTAAAACCATGAATGAGCCAAAAGTAAAGTTCATAAACCCTGACCTTGTCTTTGTTTTGAAAGGGATATTAACAAGCAGTGTCAAAATGATAGCACACAGGTTTTCAGCAGCTTTTAGCAAAATGTCTAAAATTACTTTAGACTTAACCCTAATGTATTAGGCTCCATATCCACAGTAACTTCAAACATAATCTGAATATGTATATAGCTCAAGATATAAATAATAGAGATCAACTAACACAGTGCTTTACACTTCTAGAAATCACTTTTTTTTTTTTTTTTTTTTTTTAACATGGGTAGACACAACAAAGAATAAGCTGATGCTGCCTCAGTGAGGATAAAAAGTTTCTTAATACATCTGATTGCAACTGAAAAGGCTTACCTGAACATGCCTGCCCCACTGCAAGGTTTACTGCAAAAATGTACAAAATATCTAGATCCTCACATTTCAGAAAACAAAACACATCACTCACCTGGAGCAAAAAGATCTTTAAGTTTGTGGATAGAAGAGAACATGCACACAACAATACAGCACCTTCTTTAAGGCACTGATACTAGTCACTGTCAGACATGCATACTCACTCTGACAACTAGTGCAACATGGTATGATACGTCCTATGAAAGAGGTAATTATCTTTAACATTTAGCTTGTAAAATAGTGAGATATTAATTACAGTTGAGAAGTTTTGAATGAAGAAAGTCAGAGTTCATCATAAACCCCACGAAGCTATAAAAATTTATATTACTATGTGCAAACAAATTATGTGGTACTATTATCTTACCTGTAACTGCAAAGAAGGAAACCAATTATCTGCTAGATTTTGTATCTACTGGATTTTGCAGACTAAATATTAATAGCTCCATAGTATTTCAATATTGGACATTAAATATACAATTTGACCTAAAGATTAAAATATCTGGGAAAGTATTCTGAGACCTCTGCCTACAGATCTGCCTACAGTGCAGCAAAAGCCAGTCTGACCTGAGTAATCATATCAGGGACAGAGTTTAACCATACTTAGAAGACCATAAAATTAGAAAATTGTCCTCTATCATTTCATACCACTTTATAGTATCACTGAACTGCATACTACTACTTCTTCAAATGTTCCAGAATCAAAGTAAGGACTTGGAGCTCATTTACAAAAAGAAATTTTAGAATTCAACTTAAAAATGTTATTTTAAATCAACCAATCTATTTAAGATAAAAAGAAAAAAAAGGCAAAAAAAAACAAAACAAAAAATCACCAACCCAAACAACCCAAAACCATGCTTACTGAACTCGGGCTAGCTACTTAACTAAATTTCAACTCCCAACATATCCCAAAACATCATTATAAGCCAGTACTTTGTACATTATTAAATATTGTTACCATTGCAAAGAAGTTCCAATAATTTCATTTATGAAATTGTGATTTGTTAGGGAAATCTATTCCAGTTCCCTTGTCATGGTCTCAAACAAACAAGAAGTTTCACTTTTATAAATACCGAGACTCCTTTACACTGTCAAATACAAATGATGAATAATCTGTGACAAATTTCCATGGAATGTTAGTATTGGTTTATTACACAATTGGAAGTAGTTACCTTTGAGAAGTCCAGAATTATCAATAGGACCAGGGTACACATTCTGATCTCCCATCTGGTATTTGTCCCAGCTGTCAAAGCCAACATATTTTTTCCACTGTTTGAACCAGCGACTATCCACTAGATACCTTAAATAGAAGAAGACACATGAGTTAGCTACTGGCATGCTACCATTTCCTACAGTACCAATTAATTCATGTAAACACACCTATATTCATCAGCTTTGCAAAATGGCAGATGTTTTTCTGTCTGATCTGCTAACCATTATAAGCATCTCCTACCAACATGGACTTTAACTGTGGGCAATTAATGATCCCCCAATCACAGTAGGCAAGTACAGTTTTGCAAGACTGCCAATACAGCATATCAGAATTTGAAAAACGTTACGTTCAAAAAACCATTTCCCTTTTTAGCATGAAATAATACCAGTTTTAATTCCTATTCTCAATTTGTGAATTCAGGAGATTCAAGTTAAGTCTTTGTAATT
Source organism: Nestor notabilis (assembly GCF_000696875.1). NCBI lineage: Eukaryota > Metazoa > Chordata > Aves > Psittaciformes > Psittacidae > Nestor > Nestor notabilis. The sequence continues at coordinate 16,502 of NW_009939029.1, read as the reverse complement.
AGACAGCACTTTAAAAAATGAGAGATAACTTTTAGTAAAGCATTTTTTCCTGACGGACTTTTATTTATAACATCCGTATGCAAGTTGAAAAACTTCAGAACTCTGATGTCCTGTCAAGAACCAGAAAGTGTGTTTTTTTCCTTTGAGTTAGCATCAACACATACAGTAAATGCTCTGCTTTTGAGGCAGTACTAGATGTTCTTCCTACATATAATTATCAACTTCACACTTCCATATAAAGGGGTATCTCTAAACTCAGCCCTACAGTATTTCTACCCAGATCGAACTGTTGCCAGTCTGCCTTTTATGAAGTCCAGTGATACCTACATTTTATATATTTTTGTCCAGAATGTCTTTAAGATGCAAAATTGGTTCAGGGATCCTCATATTTTATTACATATTAAAAAAAAAAAAAACAAACAAACAAACAAAAAAAACCCCCAACCACTTCTGTTACTTCTCTTTCCTAAAAGTATCCATCTCCTTCTCTCTGATCTGCCTCAACCCTTTTTGCTGCTAACCCTTTTTGCTGCTACCCTAGTACATGTCAGAATATTACTATCAGGATGAAACACCAGATCAAACTAAGATCATAAGTAATCCTCATTCTTTCTCCAGTACTTGACTACTGAACTTTTATTTGCAGCATACCAATGAACATGCTACTGAATCTCTGAAAGACCTCAAAACTTCCTTGTGATTCAAATACTGGTCTGCTAATACATACCGCTTTATTAGGTAATCATTCTTTAGGAGTTACTCATGAAAACCAGTGTAAAACAGAGAAAAAAATCATTAGCACCCACAACTCTTGTAACCAAAGTAGTATAAAAACATTGCTTGAGTATACATTTTACTGAATAGGTTTAAAAAAAAAAAAAAAAAAAAAAAAGGAGGGGAGCCTTACATTTGTGCTTCTGAATGATGCAACACAATAAGAATTAACAAACCTAAGATACTTAAGTCTTGACTTATTTCTTCTTCTCAAGTTCAGTTTTTCTCTCTTACTCACACAGATCAAGCCTGGAGTAAGCCTCCAGAAGTACTGCCAACAAATCTTTGGTAAAGAAGGAATACTACTAAGAAGTACTCAGTAAGTGGGATTCTTCATAGTCAATTTATCAGATTTTCTTCTCAATAAGCCCTGATATTTCAGTTTCTACACAATATACTCTTAAGTGTATGAATTCTGTAAGTAAAAGTCCTTTGGAAAGTTAAGAGGAGGAAGTCATTAGAAGATCACCACAGGCTTTTGGATGCTTAGTTCCCCTACATTGCTTCAAAAACATCAAAGATTAAGGTTACAAAGACAACTTTAACAACATCTATGACAACAGCATTCTAATTCACATGGCAAACAGTCTGGACTTAAAATACAATTACATCAACAGTAATAATGAGTCTGTGAACAAATTACTCCTAGTCTTAGCTTGTAACTACCCTAAGCAAACAAATAGCAAAGGCAGGGCTATGTCTCAACCAAATTTCTCCTTTACTCACCAATGGCAGCCGTACCTCAGAGACACTCACCAATGGAGCACACACATTCACCATCTATCTGCCAGTATAACACCTGGTCTTGTATCTATTCTACTACCACAACCTGTTACTACTGCTCAAGAGTCATCAACTACTACGAGTTGCTATCTCTTCCAAATTGCTCTGTACACAACTTTGTCCTTGAACTTGCAACATACAATTTCTTTCTGAAATTTTAAACACATAATAAAGAAGTCAGAAAACAGCTTCAAACTGCTTTCTGAACCAAAACCATATTGAAAAGAAATGCTAACTTTTCCTCACTATAAAGGATATCCCACCAGATTGTAATGAAAACAGCATTTCTGAAGCAGAAGGCCTGGTTCAGAAAGATGCGATACTAAACATCACTGTGATTTTACAATACTAAATCATTTTAAAGTAGCCTGTCCAGGCACTGATTATATCAGTTATGTGGCAGTATTCCCTTGACATCCCCTTGCCCATGGCAGGGGGGTTGGAACTAGAGATCTTAAGGTACTTTCCAACCTTAACTCTTCTATGATTCTATGATGTGTTTTGTTTCGAGCATGTTTAGAATGCACTAGGAAACACCACCAGACAAGGCTAAACTGCATTAAAAATGGTGAAATTTGGGATAAAACACAGTAAAAAAGCAAAACAATGCAGGCTGTTGAACAAATAAATAGATTTAAACTTTATTAAGTCCTCTGTACAGGAAAGATATAGACCTGTTGGAGAGGGTCCAGAGGAGGGCCACAAATACTATCACTGAGGGATGGGGCACCTCTCCTGTGAGGAAAGGCTGAGAGAGTTGGGATTGTTCAGCCTGAAGAAGACTCTGGGGAGACCTTCTAGCAGCCTTCCAGGATTTGAAGGGGAGAGACCTTGTAGCAGGGCCTGTTGCAATAGGATGTGGGGTGATGGTTTTAAACTAAAAGAGAGAAGATTCAGGCTGGATGTGAGGAAAAAATTTTCTACAATGAGGGTGGTAAAACACTGGCACAGGTTGCCCAGAAAGTTGGTGGCTGCCCCATCCCTAGAGACATCCAAGGCCAGGCTGGATGTGGTTCTGAGCAACCTGATCTAGTTGAAGATGTCCCTCCTTCTTGAAGGGGGGTTGGACTAGATGACCTTTGAAGGTCCCTTCCAACCCAAACTATTCTATGATTCTTTATAAGTTTTACTCTTTTTCCAGCATTAATCTAGTTAAAATCTGTGTAAGTTCCAGTCTCACACACATTTCACATTCCAAAAAACCAAACTCATTCACTACAAATTCACTGATTTCTTGACCACTTTCCATCGTCTGCTGTTTGGTGAAGTTATAAAAACTACCTAACAAAGAAAGCAGTAAGCTTCTCAAAATAATTCAGATCTTTGTGTACAGAAAACCTCACTTTGCAACACAAGAAAATATCTAAGTAAAGCCTTATTGTCTTACTTAAAAGCCTTTTCTGAACTTAACTTTTCAGGTTCTTCTAACACAATAGCAGATGAGCACTGCAGCAAAACCTATGAAACCATAAACCTCAAACTGTTGTGAAATCAAATGAGAAACAACTTCAAATGCCACAAATGACCAGTTTGTGAAAAAAGGCATATAATGTTACAATCTACAAGTAATTTAAAATTTGGCACTATCATTTGTCTAAAACAAGTATAAAAAAAAAAATCAGACAAAAGCAAAGATATAAACTTTAAGACTTGCAAAGTCTCTTCAAAACATGTTTGCCATCACACAGTAGATAAAGTGAAGTAACATTTTAAGAGCTGCCCAGTATGCTTTAAAATATTTGCTCTGATTGTTACTAGAAGCTTTCAATTCTATTTTTACTACCATAAAGTCCTCCCCTAAGCAATATTGCAATAGGAGAGAAAAAACTTAAATTAGGTTTATATCTTACAGAAATAACATCTACAATCGAGTCAGATGCAGGTGTCTTCAGATACAATCTGGTTCAATGAAGGCAAGAATGCTTTTGGATGTACAGACTCAATGGGGAATACAAAAAAAGGTTTTAAGGTGGTTTCTGTAACAAATTCTCTATCCAACTCTTGCCCAAGGTATGCCACCTTCATGTATTACCCAGAAATGTGAGGGGTTTGGGGAGAGAATACAACAGACAGAATCTTGCAATAGGCAATTTAGCCTATTTAAAGATCACAAGTTAGAATTTAAGAATTCACCGAAAAACCACTTGAAAATTGAGTAAGAAAAGTCACATCTCTACAAACAATTTTTCATGAAAAAACTAACTTTTGCAGTTAAGTGAGTGTTATTTTCTGTTTCCTGGAAGAGAAGAACAGACACGAGACTACCACTGAAGTTTGAACTGGTATGATCATGTTAAATGGAATGACTTTATTTTACACAGTGCATATATAACTGAATATAGAGTCTGATATTAAAAATATTTTTTTCTTTACCCTGAGTCTGCCAGAAGAAGCCTGATGTTACTATAATTCAATCACTGGTATTGTGTCTTTTTCTTTTTAAAGTATAAGTACCAGCACTTCTTCCCACATTTGCAAAAATCCATTCTTTTACTCTGCCTATTAGTATTCGACCAATTTTTCTTTAATAAATGGAAAAAAGGACATTGAATTTGATTAATCTGACATACCCTTGCCTTTTGCTTTATATACAAAGTTTTCAGACTTATGAACATACTCAAGCAGGACAGCATTCTCACCTTTCTCTTCTGCTGAGGCCATCCAGCACTATTCCACACCAGCCATAACTGTGTGTGGTTATGAATGCAATCACACTCAGGCACCCATCCTGCCACCAAATTTGCCAGCTCTGTCCCCTACTCCATCCTATGGCCTCTACTTTCTTGATCTGAATTTGAATGAGCTATTAATCTTAAAAGAAGAAAAGCTACAATTTTACACAGAAGGGAAATAATCATATAGGCAAATTGACCATTGTTTTAATTAATGCTCTAATTAATTTAATTAGTGCTGCTCCTCTAGATCTGTATTACTTTTCGAAATGTTTTGTATTAAATGTCTAATCACACACAAGTAACATAGCAATTAAAGAAAATTTTGATAATTGGACTTAACCGTGCAAGAAAGCTTGGGGTCCATTGTACTAGATTCTAAATTACCTATTCCAACACATCACCAATTTTATTCTTCCACATAGAATTACTTTTGCCACCAACCAAATTTTGCTCTGCATGTGTTGTTACAAAGTGCAAAAACATACACCGCTTCCCTTCAAATTTAGGAATCTGCACTTACACACTCAAATACGAGATTAGTATTTCTACCCTAAAAAGTTGAGAGGCCACCTATAAATCATGCAAGAATGTAAGTGTGGTAAGAACTAAACAACACAGTCAAGTTCCTGCCATGGAAGGAAAATGCTGAAGGAAAACTGAATCTTCAAAAAATTTACATGAAGTTTGTTATTCTCTGAGCACAGCCTGTCTGTCCAGTAATACAACAGAGAAAACCAAAACGAAGAATGCATGACCATTAAAAATTTGAAAGTTACTCAAGTTACTTTGTCTTTTGTATCGTCTCCTTTCCTGTTTTCTTACTTAAATTCAGTAGTACTTTGTTAGACTGATATATTTTGGACATATGGATAAACCTGCAAGAAACAGCTAAAGCAGCATCTAAATGGGTGCAAACCACTATTCTAAGACTGAATTTCGCAACTATAAATTTAAATTTATATAAATTAAAGTTAATATCTGTAAAGCATAATCAAAATGGATTACTGTCAGACAAATAAGAGTCTACATGTATTTTCTGCAAGATGCATTCTACTGAAGATTATTGAAAAGACTGAAAAGGGAAGATCATTAAATCTATGCGTACTTAAGGGCAAAGCTTAATACTTTGGTAATATTGCCTGTAATATGAAGGAGTGTATATCTATCTGTGTACTAATTTTTAAATAGCGTGAACCACAAAGATCAATTATTAGGATAAGGAGCATATAGGCCACTGCCAGTTCTCAGGATTTTTTACAGATCATATCACACTCTAATAATCAAACCTGAAACAAAAATATTATAGATTTGATATAGCACTGTACATCTTACTAGAGCCTTTTGAAATATCTGCTGACCACAGATTATAGCTTATAGAAAGTACTGCCTTACTCACTATCCCAGTGTTCAGCTCTTAATATCCTTCATAAACAAAGGTAAGCAGGATGCTTATATTAGTCCAGTAACAAATTTATTTTCCATTTAGAGATAACTGCTTTTAATTGACTCAGGACCTACTAACATTGTTTAGACTTCTCAATCTACAGAATTATGGAATCTTTATTCTTAGAGAGATATTCCTGAGTGCAAACTCAGTAGATGAGTTTCCACAGTGTTGAGGTAACATGCATTACACGCAGAAGAAGGATTTATTGAATTTATATAGATAAAATTTACAGATAGATTTTGAGAAATGCTAGCAGACACTGTAGTTGTGAATTCTTACACTGGCTATGTATATGCACATACATATGCACATGTATCTATATATGTTTTATACATGTTAGGCATTTTAATGAGAATTATGCTACTTTTACTTCAATAGAAATCTGATACAGGTGAGAGACATTATTTTGAGTTACTGTGGACTACCATCAGCAGCTGTAAACTTCCCCCTCAACAAGAACTTTTTCTTAATCAATAGATGAAATACTACTTTTCCAATAAGATTAGGGAAAATGAAAATCTGCATTCAAATGCTATACACTTCCCTCATATTTATGCAAGGATATACTATGTGAAAGATTATGCTGCAAAAAAAACCTTAATGCAATTACACCATGCTCAGCTTAGGGGATCAACCTGTTAAAGCACTTACATAGCTAAAATACAGACTTCTTAGCACTAAGGGAAAAAGTAAAAATACGAAATTCATAGACTACAGCTTTTGATCTTACACGAACATTCAACATAGAATTCTCACCAAGATCAACAAGGTTACTCAACTACACAAAACAGAGGTGAACTGTAAGAAGCCAACTTATAACAAAGATGCAAGCAACTTTGCATCTATGTTACAATAGCCATGATACAATGTTACAACAGCCATGATACAATCAACCACCTGAAAACTAAGTATTACCTACCAGGCACATTCAGTAATCTAAGGCAACAAGACGTACCTCAAGTAAACCTAAGTACATCTACTAAAACCTCATTTGTTAAGTAATATTTGATCACTTTTTAGATCACTTTTTAGAAGAAAATTATTAAAAACCTGGCACATGCACTTGAGATCAGATATGCTTCGCTGAATATATGTTGCCCCAGATACAAAAATAGCATATCGTGCACTAGTAAAAGAGACAGAAAATGTCTGTACATTGAACTCAGGGTAATGTTTTGCTTTTATTTTTGTTACTATTACCTAATGCTGGAAACATTTCCAAACCAGTGTAATGTTACAGACCTGACTGACAAGGCTACCCCAGGACACCTTAGCAGAAGTAAAAAATATGCCCTACCCATTTTTTTAAAACTATGGTTAAGAGATGTGTGTTACTTAGCTCGGATGGAATCAACATCTCACTCTAGCAGGAAACACAAATTTTGCTCTATTAGATGTCATCACACAAGCTAGTGAGCAGGATAACCAACCCATCTTCAGGGGTAAAACACACCTGGAAGATTTGTAGTAGAGACTGTAGGAGAGATCTGTCTCAAATTTCTAGATATGCTGTTTTGATGGGCGAACCTTAAGACAGCTTCACAACAAGGTGAACTGGTTAAATCGGCAAATGCTTGACATTTACAGGCATTTCGAACAAATCATTCACCTCAAATTGCTTGATGAAAACAGAAACCCCAAGTTTGATTATACTAAGGTCACATTGAGCCAACAAGTTGGTAACAGAAAAACATAAATTTTAGAATAGCCCCAAAATTTTACCGAAAAGTAAGCAAAAATACACATGTAGGATTTGCTGAAAATTACACGCAAATGTGGTATTATAGCTATTAACATTATTGGAAATATTTGCTGAACCCAGGACAACAGTCTAGTTATGAGTTTCCTCTTAGTTGTATTACATATCTTCAAAGAGATCTAAGTTTTCTCTGAGCAAGTAGAATCAAAAAACTATAGAACATGTTCATGAACAGTTTCTCAGTTTGTCTGGCCTACTTCAGTATTCTCATTCACTTCTGAGTGAAGCTTCAGATTGCTTCATAAAATCCACCTGCTCTCATCTGTAAAATGTTCCTTACCTATCTGAAGCAGAATTGTAATATACAAACAAGAATTTATACTCTCAAGTCCCCTGAAATGCCAGATGTGGAATAAACCATAAGGAAATGGAATGAAGCTGCAGTAGAGGAAGTCCAAAATGGACATTGGGAAAAGTTCTTCACTGAGCGGGTGGTCGGTGAGTGGAAGAGGCTCCTTGGGGAAGTGATCACAGCACCAAGCCTGTCAGAGTTCAAGGAACATCTGGACGACACTTAGTATTACGGTTTACTTTAAGTAGTCCTGCTAGGAGCAGGATGTTGGCCTCAATGATCCTTATGGTTCCCTTCCAACTTCAGATAGTCTGATTCCATGAAAACCTCACATCCCTCCAGAGCACAGGAAAAGCTTGCGTAGCAAAGGTCTATGCAACCGTTGCAGACATGCAATGTGTCAAAGTTAGCAGAATATCTTTAAAACATTCCACAACACCGGAATTTGTCTGATAATAACGACATGAAAAACCCATGCAATGACAGACAAGTGGAGCACTTAACATATTTTGCCAAAGTCTATGTTCTCCCTTTGATACACAACAAATTTTGATATCATATGGATTCAGTGTTACCACCACAGCAGATAAAATAAAGGTGAAATTATGAACCTTGCAAATACTAACCCCAACAACATTCTCCTTCCAGCAGCTGATGACAAAAGGCCTTATTTGAGGTCTGAGGGTCCTCACAAACTGCATTTGCTCATCTTCCAATTTTAATTCAGGCTAGTGCATGTCCACTGATCATGCAAAGGGGTTGAAAAATAGAATACTCCTTGATACCTTCTAATGTTACATGTCACTTCATTTCCTTGAAAAGCAATGATAACTGTTGGTCATACCTAGCTCATTGCATATAGAAGCTATTTGCCAATACTGTATTCCCATTTAGGCGTAACTTTTCTTTAGATAATTCTTTTATCTGCAATTTCTTGGCAGGTATTGACAACTACAAAGCACAATGCTTAACATTTCAATCTACTTTCCTCTTCCTGTTTTCCTATGCTCAGGTTGTTTTCAAAGCACAAGTTACTTCTGATCTTAAACTATTTTTAGTTAATATTTTTTTGTAAAATAATATATTCCTCAAAGCTATTTAAAAACGTGATCTTTTACTTCATTGTCACTGTTAGAAGCAAACAAGCTTGATTAGAAATATTGTAAACCAACATTAAAAAGTTAAAGTCATACCTATTTTAAATTTGCTTTGCTGAATACCATAAACAGACTAAATTTATCTTTAGAATGAGTTTAAATCAGTTATTCCACCCCATATAGCCCCTACAAACAACAACATGCAGAAAACAGCTCACTGCTTATTCTTTGGGTCCCACTGAAGTGGGATGAAATGATGTTTATTTCTGGTATTTAAAAAAGACTGCTCATCTCTGTGATTAAGGACCATTAGTCTGGTTCCTGGTTGCATTCTCATCAATTACTGGACTTAAGAGTTTCTCCAACATAATCTACAAATTACAGAGTACTTCTGCCTGGATGCCAAGTGCCCACCAAAGCTGCTCTATCACTCTCCTCCTCAACTGGACAGTGGAGAGAAAATACAAGGAAAAGCTTGTGGGTTGAGCTAAAGACAGGCACAAATCACTCACCAATTACTGTCATGGACAAAACAGACTCGAAGTCTGTTGGGGAAGTTAGTTTATTACCAACAGTGAAGGGTAATGAGAAATAAAACAAATCTGAAAACATCTCCTTCCTCACCTCCCTTCTTCCCAGACCTAACTTTACTCCTAAAATTTCTACTTCCTTTCCCCCAAGTGGCTCAGGGGTACAAAGAATGGGGGTTGTGGTCAGTCCATCACACATGGGTGTCTGCTGCTACTTCCTTCTCTCACTCTTCCCCTGCTCCAGTGTGGGGTCCCTCCCACATGAGACAAGTCCTCCACGAACTTCCCCAATACAAGTCCCTCCCACAGGCTGCAGTTCTTCATGAACTGCTCCAGCATGGGTCCCTTCCACAGGGTGCAGTCCCTCAGGAATATCCTCCACCATGGGTCCCCTGCAGGGTCACAAGTCCTGCCAGCAAGCTGGCTCCACATGGGCTCCTCTCTTCATGGGGTCACAGGTCCTGCCAGAAGCCTCCTCTAGCACGGGCTTCCCATAGGGTCACAGCCTCCTTTGTCATCTCTCTGCTCTGGTGTGGGGGCTGCAGGTGGAGATCTGCTCCACCACAAACCTCCATGGGCTGCAGGGGCACAGCTTGCCTTACTATGGTCTGCAGAGGAATCTCTGCTCCACCACCTGGACCATGTAGTCACTCCTTCTTCACTGACCTTGTTTTGCCTGCACAGCTGCTTCTCCCATGTAGTTTCATTTCTCTCCTCTGACTGCTGCTGTTGTGCAGTTTTCCCTTTTCCCTCCTGTTTCTTAGATATGTTATCCCAGAGCCACTACCAGCGTTGCTGATGGGCTTGGACTTGGACTTGGCCTGCAGTGGGTCCATCTTGGAGCCAGCTGGCATTGGCTCTGTCACACACAGGGAGAGGCTTCTAGCAGCTTCTCACAGAAGCCATCCCTGTAGCCCCTCCACTTTCAAAACCTTGCCCCACAAACCCAATACAATGGGGTCAGTCAAGTAAAATCCCAAAAAAAGGGGGTGAGTCAAAAAAAAATACAAAAAAAAAAAAAAAAAAAAAAAAAAAAAAAAAAAAAAAGATTGTATCCTTATGAATGATCAAGCATAGAGACTTAGGGCAGCTCAAAATGGTATTGCTTATAGCCTATGAACATTAATTTGCAAAACCAAAAACATAAGCTATTACAATACTTGCAAATGCACCTTCATCTCTTAAACAAAAATCCAACAAATAATAAAAATCTATAATAAATTAACACAAGTTTTAAAATTCTGCAGCTGCACAAACACATATGAGAATTCATTCAACAAAAGAAAATAATAATACTAGCAGGAAGGTTGCTAATTGATTTCTAAAACTCCCTTATGGTCTGTAACTTTTTCATGTAATATAACTTCACCTGTGGTTTACTGTACATTTAACAAACCTTATTAACACAGAATCAGCATCACAGAAGTATAATGACACTCGTTCTTTACCTTAACATCCAGGTTGATAGAAAAATATTTGAAGGGTATGACTGTGATCTTGGTATTTCCCACTGCTGTCAAAAGCATTATGAATGCATTCCTCAGTTATATACAGACTGAATTAAACAACATGCAACCTAAATTTATTTATACTGACTGACAGGTCAGCCTTTCCACTTCAAAATCAAAACAGTTAACTTCGATATGCAATAAAAACACTTCACAAACACACACTCACTCCATCACTGTGTACTACTGGGACATCATATCTTCTGAACACAAGCTATTTCACTTTTAGCAGCAAAAAGTGTGCAAATTGTCCAGAGAGATAGGTGAGGATACTGTGAATGAGTACAGATGAAGCAATGCCGAGGACAAAGTGGAACAACTGTGCTGTTGAAAGCAAATTAGGACTCCTGTTTAAAGGAACAGCATCCAACTTTTGTTCTTGCACAGCTGCAACTATAAAAATAAGACAGGTGAAAATGGGTTTGTACCTGTATTTCTACTCTGATCAGACTAGCCAAATTGCTTGACTAAGTAAGCTCATGATTAATAGATGTCTTCAAAATTCTATTTTCTTTCAGAATTAGTTTTTTCAAGATAATGATGATTATTCTACTCTATCACATATAAACCAAACCATCATTTTATTAAAGATGTAGGTAAATCCACAAGAAAAAGATCCAGGGGTCAGACAGAAAAAAAAAAAAAAATAGATCACTTAGCTCTCATTGTTAAGAAATCTTGGTGTAAATATTTCACATTCCACTTCAGAAATAAATCCTCTGTTCCACTAAATGCACTGAGATTACTTCAAAGCAAGTACTCTGTCAAATTTTCCATACAGCTCCCCATGTTAAGATCCTACAATTCCCTACAGCTCCCCATGTTCAGTTCCTACAATGTGCTGCAATAGCCTGAGCAGCACTTCACACCCCACCAAGAGGCTGACCAAAAAGCCTGATTCAGCCAAGATTAATGGACTTCAATTTAAAGTTAAAATTTCAGTATGTACTTTACATTAATAACCATGTAATTTGTATAAACTTATACATTTTAAGTAGATTTAAGTAGACCTTTCATTAAAAAATAATCTAAATCAATGTTTGAGTTCCAATTTCCAGACAAAAAGCCCAACACAAACATGATTTTGAGTTTAACATGCTCTCACCCTGCCTAATCAACTAGCAGAAGAAAATTGCATCTACACATTTCCATTGCATTCTCCCAGAAGAATTTTAAACAGACCATTTTGTATATCTTCATAAGCCACTGGTGAAATGCACCATCCCACATGCAATGAGACAAATCTAACACAAAACTTCAACCACAAAATCCTAAAGACAAAAATCAGTAAATTAAACCTCACTTAAAAGAAAAAGAAGCCAAGTCTCAAGTCTATCCTTGGAATACTGACGTGGTGTTCCTTGTTTCTCATTATATGAAGCCATCAGAACAGTTTAGGATATTATTCCTAATGTTACTGAGATACAGGCCCATAACATCTCATTACGCTCCCAGTGAAATCAAGTAAAATATTCTATCAGTGTTCAGTCTAGATTCTGCTCATGTACAGCACAATGATGAGCGATCAAATGTGGAAAACACTGAGAAGACCACAGTGTAAAATGCTATTAAAGCGAAGCACTTCAGCATCAAGGTTATCATCAATGATGGGCACTGGAGGGTTTTCAAGTAGGGCTACATAAGCCTGTTCATCAAGATTCATGAGTTTTCATTGCAACCAGAATTAAAATGCTTCTACATTTTTGCTGGGGCAATTCTTTAAATGAACTTCTGGAGGGGAAATCTTATAAGGTTGAACTTTTTCAATCTACCATTCACTGGGAAGGATTTTTACCCCACTTAAATTTTTCTTTATTCTCTTCAGTGACTGAGTTTTACAATTAAAAAGCCAATAAAATTCCCACAGTGCAAAAAAAAAGATTGTATCTTCTTCACCTTCCCGGAGATGCAAGCTATGGATAACAATAGTACTCACCAGAAGAGATGTAAATCAGAGACGTATCTGAAAGAACCCAAAATACTATATTTCTGTAGTTTTCATGATTTGCAAGTCTTAAAAATCAAGAACAGATTAAGAATCTACCTCATCACTCTGTAAAGTGATGACTGGCACCAGTATTTATTGGCTAGCAGGGCTGGAAATCAACATCTTCCTTGTGGTCTAATCCTGACTAGCTTCAGTTTACAGATAGTGTCTTAAATCTGTACCTGCTAGTCTAAAAATCCTTATCTTAGAAAACATCTTCTTATTATATAAGTAATTTCAGCTCAGGACTCAACATTCTAACAAAAGAGACAAAGGCCTTTAAAGCTTTACTCAGAAAGGCAAAGCTTCCGCCTTCCCTATTAAATTTCAAGAATTTTTTAACTAATTCCAAACAAACACCTTCTGTGACATGTGGACACCAGAACTGGACTACATGAATGCTTTCACTAACATATTACTGTATAAAGTACATCTTTGCACTGCTAATCAGTATTCTCTATTCAAACATCTAAAGATTGCATTTGTTCACTTAGCCACCAAATAAACTCCTTGTAATAGTTATTTGTCCACTGTAACAGCCCAATTATTTTCCAAGTTACTGCTTTGAAAAACGTGAGTAACATGTATAGTCTCATCTGCTCACAAATTGCTATGGCAAGCAGTAGATGAAAGAAGCACAGTGGGGAAATTCTGGGAGAGAGAGAAAAAAAATGGTGAAACTGACTGCTAAGGCTGTGTTGTTAGCCATTACTAGTCACTATTACCCACTGTAAGTGAACTGTTTATTGGCAGGTGGTATTTAAAGGCAAGACATGTGGTCTCACATGCTAGACCATCGAGAGCCAATGTGTGACAGAGGTAGTAAAGAGTAACAAAGCATTTGTAATGTCATATTTAAGTAACTGATACATCCCTAAGATGGCCACAAAAGAACAGGAACTACAGGTAAAGCATGGCTGAAAGTGGTCTTAAAGGTAAAGACAAGAAATTTTAGTATAGGGAGGAAATTACAGATACATTCACACATGAAGTCACACACAAGAATTGACAGTCTTCATCACCTTTCTAAGAGAACTGTTCCAAGATCGGTTACTTTCAGTACCCCAAATTGTACCTCAGTGACACCGTAAAAACAGAAGAACTTGGCAAGATTCTCAAGAATGCCACTGCAGCTACAAAGGCATTAAATAACATCATCAAGATTAGTTGGTCATGCAAATTAGGCAGTGGCTAAAGAATTTATGAACGTCAACAGCTCTTCAGTTTCTGAGAGTAGATACTGGAAAACACTGATTGAGTTCAAATTTCTCTGCAGCTGTAAGAACTACTATTTTTTGTGTTTCTAGATGACGGGTTAAAATCTCCACAAACAGTAAAAGTTCTCCTCACTTGCCAAGCACTAGTAGAATTTCAAAACACTGATAAGTAATCGTATCAGATTCTAAAGCTATGAGATATACAATGAAACGCAGCACCACTTCTCTTTCAAAACAGAATTCTAGGTCTTTCAACCACAGAACTTGAAGGTTCTTTGGATTTGCAAGAAGAGACATATATAATTCAAGTTCCATAGAACGATTGTGTGTTTTCTCTGCGGAATTCACTAATAAAAGAAGTCAACATTTTTTAAAAACCTCTGACAAATCAAGGAGGATCTTGCTTGGAAAAGCTTAAATTTTATGTTTATTTAATGTCTGTTTAGAAAAATAAGACAAACGGAGAGATGGAAATATCTTCAATCTCTCCTAATTTAATAATTTAACTTATTAACTGCCCATGAAAGAATGCAAAAAAGACCACTGGGACAAGCTAGCCTAAAATCTTGTCCCTGAGGACAGAACAGTCAAATGACACTAGCCTTGTCTGTCTGTTGAAGCAATATATTTTAACCTATACTATCCCCAAGCTACTCTTAAACATTTGATGAAACAAATTCTACAGCTTGCTAAACTGCCCGTTCAAATGTGGTTTTTTATTCTACTGATTCTTTTCCAACATCTAACTCTAAAAATGCTGCATTTCAAGTCAGTTTCATTTCTCTCTGCCAGTGCACATGAAGATCTAATGAAGAAATTCAATGCCCTTTTTATAGATATGACTTGCCTTTCTTTGCTCTATTCTTTAGTTCCTTTTTTCTTAGAGGAAACCCCCAAAGCTTTATACTTTCCTTATATAGCTCATTGTTCTCTACACTATAAATTCTGAAAAGCATGGACACGACTTTCAGTATAAAGCAGTATTTTTAAAAGGACTGTATTTTAGTGCTTTAAAGCTCAAAGCTGACACAGCATTGTTCACATTTTTTCAGCAATATTTACTATTGAATGAATGAAAATTACAATTCTGAATCATGGCTCACAACACTTTAACTGTTCTGTATCCTTATCAATGTCCTGAAAGATCAAAAAGCTACTGACAAAATACCTGTGAAAAAAGCATTTGGACTAAAACTGCCCCTTAATTTGTGAAGTTAAACACATAGCTCTAAGTATTAAACCTATGAATGCACACGTATACACATTTATGTAGCTAGATTTAATAGTTCATGAGTCAAAGTTAAAAGGACTTTGCTGTAGTTTATACAATCTTAAATCATTTGATTAATATCAGTGTCATATTCACAGGTAGATATATAGCTTTTCCTTAACTGATTTTTTTCATGTTAAAATATTTAATGTACTAAAAAAATACAGTAAACTTACTGTTTTAGTCATCACTTAAAGTTGTCATAAACTTACTTTCACTTTGAATAATATTAACCAAGACACTCCTGTAGTACCTGGGAAATACCCAACAGAACCATTAGAAAAAAATAAATTCTTTTAAGATTACAAGCCTAAGCACCCTTTTACTACCGCTGGTCATTTTCAACATTACCATGCAAATTGATTTCCTTTTTCTACTTGCTTAGGTTTTTTCAGTTTAAGAGCAGTCTGTTCGTATGCCAAAACTGAACATATACTCAGCAGTATTTGAATAATGCATCAGAATGTATGCTTCTGACACATGCTGCAGTATCAACACTGTTAAATATAGTCTTTTAGAGAACTGAAACAGTGAGTGATGACAGCTGAAATGAGGTGGGCAAGTTCTACTTTTGTATATTCGTACTTAATTTTCAGTAAGTTAATGCTTCAGCCTTTGTCTTTGGGTGACAGTTTCACACAGGAAGACATGAAGAGGTAGAGTGGTGAAAAAAACCTCGGTTCCTCCCCCCCTAAAAAAAATCCCTGTTTCCTAGCCTCAGAGAACTACAACTACAGGAGCTCAATTACCAAATACACACTAGAAAGGTGTTTAGGTAACCTAAATCTTTTTGACCATGGATTATTCTGTTGACAATCTGTACGGCATGAGAAATATTTTCTGGCTGACCAAGAAAATAAACGTTTTTAAACGTTTATTGTGGAACAGGTACCACAAGGGTCCGTTTGCTCCTTCGAGGGCTGTTTCTTCGGCAGTTAACACGTTCAGAGACAAAATAAAACGAGCACTTATCACAGCCGCGGACGGGCCTCAGGACACCCCACCGCGGGTCCAGATATTATTTCTGACAACTTGAAGGTGACGCCAGCACCGTTTTAGCCTGGATAATGGCACAACGCCTGGCAGCGGGGCTCTTCTCCCCCGCCCCAATCCTTGCTTCAGTGCTTCTCCTCGCGGGCTCCGGGCCCCTCGTCGCCCGGGGC